>NW_027507787.1:97568948-97651448 GCF_037356315.1 Lithobates pipiens | reverse complement strand
TTTTAAATGAACCACAATAGTTTGCCATGTGAGCCAGATGCGACAGAACTGCGTTTGGGGTGCCAAGAATAAATGGCACCCAAAAGCACTTTGCGGGTCCTGCCACAATTTGGGATCACAGCCAGAATCCCCAAATTTCAGACCATGATCCCAAATCTCAAAATGTGAACAGCGCCTTATGGACCAGACCAGTTTTTACTTTCATTTAACCACTTCAGCTCATGACCAGGGCATTATTTGCAATACTGCAATGCATTACTTTTGTTGTGGTTGTGCAAGGCTGTACCTAAACAAAATTTGTGTATTTTTCCCCCCACAAAGTTTTTGATGGCATGTGATTTTTTTTGTGCAAAAAAAATGCAAATTAAAAAAAAAATCTAAAATTTCTATATCGATTTAGGCCAATATGTATTCTATTACATATTTTCGATAAAAAAAAAAATACCAATAAGCGTATATTAATGGGTTTGTGCAAACTTTGTTTGCGCAAAAGTTATAGCTTCTACAAACTATGGGCAAGTTGTTTAAATGTTTTTACTAGTAATGGCAGCAATCAGCAACTTATAGCAGGACTGCAATATTGCAGCGGACAGTCGGGACACTGACACAAGGGGTCAACATCGACAAAATGTGTGGGGAGGTGCTTGTACTAGAAGGCATGGATCGGGGCTCCTGATCAGGGACACAAGATTCATGTCTTTAGCGACAGAACAATGAAGTGCAAGATCACGTACTAGGTACGTGAGCCTGCGCAGGACAGCTGCCTTGCCGCCATAGATCTACAGTATACAGTCGGCAAGCGGTTAATGATACTTATCTTTACTTAGGACAATAAAATAGACTTAAAACTTATTGTAGACAATTACACAAAGTATAATTTTTTAAAGTAAAACTATAGGCAACAGCCCCCCCCCCCATATGGAATAGAGTAAGGGAGGGGTTATTACCCCAGTCAGATTTTTTTCCCCATCATTTGTGTCCCATTGCAGAGATGTCCTTTCACTTCCTGTCTCATAGCCAAAACGGGAAGTGAGTGGAAATCCCTGCAAATTAAGGGAATTCTTTGGGGACCCTCAGGTTACCATAACTAGTGTCTCAATTGGAAGATTTACTTTTTTGGGGACAACCCAAAATGTGGGAAGTTATTCTACTTCCACTTCAATGATTACAGTAAACCAGCGAAGGGGGGGGGGGGTCTCCCCAATGAGGGCACAGACCGCAATAAAACCTGACAAGCATTCTAATCCCTCTCCAGCCAATCGAAGTCCCACATCTCCCCCCCATAAAATACCCAATAAACAGCATTTGGGATCCAGGGGTATAGTACTCTGAAATACTTGAATAGAAAGTATGTATTCCCAGTATATAATTTGTTTTGGACAGTGCCATAGCACATGAGTAAGATCTTCATGGCCCCTACTACATTTAGGACAGCTGATGTCAGAGAAGTCCCATCTTAAAAAATTTAAGAGTATAGCGTACTCAACAAAAGTGTACAGTTGGGAAAAGATTCCGAGAGATATTTAAAGCACTATCATGCACCGCTTCCAATGGCATCTCCCACTGCTCACTGGTTAAATTCCCCCATCGGGTGGCCACTGTTCCATTGCTTTGCAGGGATAGGCTTTCAAATAGATGGAGTGTAAGGATGAACATAAGCTAGATATATCTTTCTGTACCAGTACTGCATTGCAATATACAAAAAATGGGAGTTGGATAAAGAAAAGTCCACAGATGTTTTGGGCCACACGTGCATGATGCAGCTGTACATAGTAGAATGGCATAGACTGCTTTGTATGATACAGATCTTTTAAAGAGGAAAACTAACAATTACCCCACCCTAAAGATATGCTTTAAATCTGCTTTACACCACACCTTATGCATTAATCAATAAGGAAAAGTCTGTTAGCTCAAGCAAAGTATAGAGCCTCGAATCCTTCAGGGAGAGGGTGCATTTGTATAATGTAACAAAACGGGCAGGGGGGATAAAATCTGAAAATATTTAAAGGGAAAGGGGGAGTAGGTATCAATACTGGGTGACAGTGATAAAAACACTATAAAATTTACCTTTAAGGACTCATGCACACTGGAGGTTATAAAAGTGCCAGTAGCATTGGCTGTAGAAAGCTGTATCTTTAGAATGTGTATTTTGCGGTGGCTTTTTTAACAAAATTACAGTCCCACAAAATCTTATGGCTCAAAAATGCTGATGGGGAATTGCGCTTTATTGGCGTTCATCTTTTTTCAAAGTAAGAGCGTTTTTACAGCCTCTCAGTTTTATCCATTTAAGTCCATTGTCTACATATATGTGCTTCAGGTGTGGCTGCATGGCATATCTCAGGATGGATTTCCTGATGGTGAGAACCGTGGACCATGTCTGGAACATGGGTGCTGAAAAGTGTCACACTCGTGGTAATGTTCAACACCCTCTAAAAAGGGATAAGCAGTGGATCGATTTCGGAGGGTGGTATAGCAGCAGCTGAAAGGTGTCGAGTAGGTGCTACTCGAATAGCCATTTTACATTGGGGGACATGCACAACTGTGAACCAAGCATTTGGCTTGTGGTTGCGGTGTGCCCCCCCCCCCATTTATCGCAAAACAGAGTTTGGCAGGCAGTGCCTCCTGTCAAACTCTGCAACCCAAGTAAAAAATTGCATTTATGACACAAAGCATCCCAGTCAGATTATGTGTACAGCCCTGTCAGCCAAGTTAAAATTCGAATGGGTGACCAGAAGGCGTGGAAAAAAGCTGCTCGGCCCCATGTTTTTACCCCATCCCTCCTGGCCACCCATGTAAAAGCCCATGTTATAAAGGTTGCAACTAAGGAGAAATGGGAGACTGGGACAGAGCATTGCCATTCTACCATGTCTGAACAAGGACCTTCATGGCAGGACCACCAAATATTAATAAAAGCTTTACATTAACTGCTAAAACTGAACTCCAGGTCAATCCTTTCACCTCAACCTCACTCTCCCCATATACAGATGAAAAAAAAAGTAAATCCCTTCTGTGATGAAAAGGGAGCCCTGGGATTATGGATTACACCCAAGACACAAATGTAATCTAAGCCCCAATTTACTGATTTACATACACCTTTCAGGCATGCCTCATATGCCCAAGAGCTTTGTGGTTTTAAGAATTGTGGGGACGTCATTTAACCCCAGGATAAAAATTGGAGACACGTGGAATGCTGTGTTTGGGTGCAATCTGAATGTATCCATTCGGGCCCAAAGCATAAGCACAAGCAGAGTATAGGTGTGCCATTCAAAATTAATGTCACTAACATTTACACGGCTGTGAACCACAACAATGTTCCCCTACTGTGACATCAGATAAAGTCATGCCAACATGCCTCACCCATCATAAATCAGAGGCCAGCGAATTGTGGATGCCGGGTCCAGGTTTGGTGCCCCCCAGCAGTGATGAAGACGGAGATGTAGCCTGGGATCAGATGGCTGCAGAAGTCTAGCCTCAAAGAATATGGGATCTCGCAGCAGTATCTGAAGTGGGTAGTCCATTGATGTATAAAATTCAGAGAAGTCTGGACCTGGATTAGATTAAAGAGAAAACGGTCACAACTAGGCTTACTCAAGAATCTAAATATTTAGTCTAAATGGAGCAGGCTCAATATTTCAGACATAAATGGGTAGTTGTACTACTGTATATAAAAAGTTTACATTTTATATGTATACACACTTCTAGTTTTTTTTTCAATGCATATCTCAGATATTTACTTTATTTTTGGCTATGTCCTGTTCTGGTTTCTTTGTGTAAACATCTCAATAAACAGATTATATAAACTGAGCAGGCTTCCATATTCCACTGTGCTGTCTGCATTCTGCATGAGAGTTCAGGTCACCTGACCACAGAAGGCTGCACTATAAACTGCACTTATAAATGTGCTGTCCACCCACAGGTATGATGGTTTAGCCAAAAACGAGGTTCCAAACTGAAAATGTAGGTGCTGCTCCTTGCAGACAGGGCTGTAGATAAGGGGGTACCCCCAATAATCCTGTACAGAGCCCCAGCTAGCAGGGGGGCCCAGGCAGCTCAGTGAATTGTATGTGGGCAGGATGGTGATCAGTATGGCGGGGCAATTACTGGCATCAGTCCCCTGTATGTCTCTCTGTAGCAGCTATAAGGCGGCTTACATGTAGGTAAAAAAAATAAAAATAAAAAATCCTAAACCTGTATGGTTTAGGAGATATTCCCCTCGCAACGCGCCACTGACTGCAACAGCGTATGTGCACAGGTGATTCTTGGCTGAAAGTCTGGCAGACGCCGGACCCTGCCGGAAATAAATCCCCTGTGCGCATGTGCGGGAGTGATGATATCGCAGCTCCAGCCACTCCAGCCGCGATACCCGGAAGACACGCCGAGGGAACACGTCCGCTCCCTCGGCGTGGATCGGGCAAGATGTCTGGGCTTTGTTCTAAAGTATTTGCAGGTCAGAGAAAAACACGTCAGCGGGTTTACTCCCGCTTTAAGTGATTCCTGGAATCCAAGAGGGCCCCTTGTATACAGGCCAGACCTTGCTTCTCAGCTAAGCCTAGTTGAGGCCGTTAAAGGTGTGAGACATTCAGCTGCTCCTCTTCCCTCCTCGCCTTCCTTCTGCCCAGGGGCAGAATCCCCAGCACAGAGGTCCCCTCCAGATGACTGGACCCTGGAGTCTGCTCTCAGTGGCAGCCCATTCATTAGGGGCGCTGCCCCCCTAATTCATGCACCCCCAACGCATGCTGGCTCTAAGCTGACCAATGGACAACTTAGACCCAGCTCTAAGCAGCCAGAGGCTGGCTTCAGAAAGGATGGGCTCGGGGCGCAGAGCATTCACTATATAGTCTTCCCGATTCTCCTCCTGGCCAAACAGGAAGTGGGTGAGACCAGATTGGCTGAGAAGTGATCATGTTGGCCGCTGCACTGAGGGAAGGTGCCATGGAAGCCTATGGAGGAGTCAACTCAATTTACCTCACCTAACAAGGAGGGTGCTACATATGTATAAATTAAAAAAACAAAAAATAAATGGTCAAGAACACTTGTGCACTCTTTGGAGTTTTTAAGATCAGACCGCTGGTGTGGTAGCAACTGTCAGGTTTTGAATGACCCCTGAACTATGCACAGTCTCCCTGCCATTATACCATATAGTGCACGTGTTTAAGTAGCCAATCACTGGGCCTGATCTGTCACATGGGAGAGAGGCATGCGTCTAGCACTATGCGGGTTTTAAAAGTGCACAATAGCAATGGAGCTGTGCAAGGTCTGCAGTGCAGATAAGAGTAAAAAATATTAAGTTCTTGCACCAAGGTAAGTTGGTAGTCAATGGAGCCTGAACAGAATATTGTATGTGGTCATTCATAGTCTGCTTCTGAACATGCTGGTTGCTTGGATGTATCTGGTTTTAAATTAGTTACTGACCCACAACAAATACGTATCAAGAAGTTTGTGAAATTCAGAACTTCTCTGCATACTTGTAACCGATTGAAGCGTTAAGCCACTGGATCAGTCTCAACCAGCATTTTTAGCAGAGGACGGCAACAATGGCAGCTACCATACAGTATATCTCCCTAGCTTGCTAAAGACAGCAGAGGAGGTTGCTTCGGGGCTCACTGTTCAAAAACTTGGCCCTCTGACCCAAAACCTGAACTGTCCCAATAAATGACCCAATTAAGTAAAAAAAAAAAGGGGATTCAGCACAGCTGAGAAACATACTTATGTGCACATGAATATGTTCATATTGTCTTACTGATATTTATAAATAAATGTCTGGATACCTTTAGCAATGTGCAGGTCTACATCCAGTACCCCGCTATTCGTCACAGAAGGGAAGGGAGGTGGAGGCTCCACAGATGACACTAGCTTTAATGACAGAGTGATATTGTACAGGCATTGAATTGTCACCCTGAAAAAAAAAAAAAAAAAAAATGGGTTGAAATTAAAGCACAATTGAAGCCTTACATCTAGTCTTTATAGCCATGTACTTCCCACATCTTATAACCTGCAACAGATTGTTGCTGTGGAATGCCTTAAAAATTGGATTCATCATTTACCGTACAATCCTGTATTGGAGAACCTTAAGGCTGAACACTAGGTATTCAGCCATTTTGTAAAATGTGCTGACTTACTAATGAGCTCAATCCAACAAGGAGCATGGCACTTTGTGGGCTTCCGGTTAATTTACAACCGATACGTTTTATGGCACTTTGGAATCATAGCCTTCACTATACACTTCTGGAACTCCATCACTGGACCTGGCCTCAGCTCCCGTAGCTGCAGTCACATGCAGCTGCTGTGCCCCCATAATCACTGAGATTTATGGTAACTGCTGTGTGTGAGCAGACAGCATCTCTCCTGTCAGAGTCCCAAAATTGTAACAATAGCTATCCTCCATAAAACTCAGACGTACATTAAAATAGATAAGTCCAGGAGGTGGCATGCACCTTGCTGGACTTAACTCATAGTAAGCCAGATTGTACAAAGTGGCTGAATTCCTGGAGTTCAAATTTAAGGAACATAGGATGAGTAATTCAGTGCGAGTATCTAGGGTTATGCTGCTGCCTTCAGGAAAAAATGTACACTGGCATATAAAGTAGGAACAGCCTAGTGAAAAAAATCCTCTTGCCCCCCCATCATGCTTCAGTTTTGTAGTAAAAGCAATAGTAGGAATGAGTCATAAGAATTAATGTACTACAAGAAAATTAAAAAATGTAAAATTAAAATCTACCTGAAGAAAGTGGAACAAGTAGTAAGCTGTCCCTTATGGGAGAATTTTTTTTTCTGTATCACAAATGAAGGCTGCAAACTCAAATTTGCCTTGCAAAGGTGACGGCAACAAGGAAGGCAAACTTGTGAGTAGATAGAGGCATATCCCAGATAGGTTGAAAGGCAGGTTTGCGGAGACTGGGTAACAGGCTTAACCATGTGAGCAGCAATCTGTGCAAATGATTTCACTAAGGAGTGAGACATATAGTGTGAAAGAATTGCTATGGCTTACATTTGACCCTTGATGGTACAAGACCAAAAAGGTTGACCCAGACTGAAGAAAAACCTTAAAAACTTACCGGCGATGGCATTTTTAGAAGTCTTTCAGGACAGCACCTGGAGAGAGCATAGCTCCACCCAGGGAAATCTGCAAATAACACCTTTTAAGGCAGCGCAATTCCACCATGCCTCAAACGAGAAACCTCCAGCCATGCTGAGAGACAGAATTTTTACAACAAAACACACATAATATAACAGTGCAAGTCATATTGGAAACCAGTAGGAAGGGCAATAGCTGCTGTCCTTAAAGACTTCTAGAAATACCGTCACCTGCAAGTCTAAGGTTTTAGAGTCTTTCAGGGCAGCCCCTGGAGAGGAAAAGCGAGGGAAAAAAAAAAAAGATCACGTATATAATGCCGGATGATGAACGTAGTGAAACTGTTCCACATTGTGGCTTTACAGACCTAGTCGGGTGAGGCTCCAGCTCTCTTAACCCAGGATGTTTCAACTGGCCTAGTTGAGTGGGCCAGGATACCATCTGGTGGTATTTGTCCCGAGGCCTTGTAGACTTTAATGGCTGTTATGAGCCATCTTCCTATTGAGCTTCTGGAAGCGCACTCTCCCTTGCAAGCCCCTGGGAACAGCACAAAAAGAGTTCGACTTCTTAAATTGCCTAGTCAATTCCACATATTGCATTAGACATCTCTTCATGCCCAGCGTGTAGAAGTATTCCTCTTTAGACTTGACTGGGGATGCACAGAACGTTGGTAGAATCACATCCTGAGAACAACGAAATGCAGAGAGCCACCTTTAGGACTATCCGATCTGGAAAGACCGTTAGGAAAAGGTTCAACTATGGAAAATGCCTGCAGCTCACGACTCTCCTGGCAGAGGTTACTGCCACCAATAGAGCTGTTTTCAAAGTCCAATTTACTACTGTTGCCTCTTTTAGAGGTTCAAAATGCTTCCTAGTTAGTCCCTGCAGGACCAGTGACAAGTCCCAAGTTGGAAAAAAAAATTGATAAGCACTGGTCTTGACCTAGTGATTGCCTTAAAGATCCTAATAACTAAACGATCTTGTGATAACCATTTCCAAAAAAAAAAAAAAAAAAAAAAAAAACTTGATCACGTTGCCACCTGTGTCTTCAAGGTGCCAACCTATCTCCCTTCCCCATTCCATTAAATTCCAGGATGGAAATTCTCCTGCGGCAAATACTTGTTTTTGAAGCACCAGGATTTGTAACATTTCCAAACCTTGAAATATCTCTGGTGACTTTTTTCCCTGTTTAGCAGCATAGAAACTAATTTGTCCGATAGACCTCTTTTCGTTAGGATCTGCTCCTCAGAAACCAGACTAACTTGAGCTGGCTTAAGTTTGGATGCCGTATTGGTCCCTGACTCAGATCATCCTGTGGAGGAAACATCTAATGGGGTGCTGCCGCCAGGTTCAGAAGTGTTGAGATCCATATCCTCCTGGGCCAATAGGGAGCTACCAGTATTAGATTTGTGGACTCTCGCTGAAATTTTTTGAGGAAGAGAGGTATTAACTGGAAGGAGGGGAAAGCATAACAAATGGAAGTCCCACAGATGAGCCAGAGCATCCAAGCCTCTTGCCCGATCCCTTCCCTTCAGAGATGGGAGCTTTGCGTTTGAGTGGGTCACAAACAGGTCGACCTGAACCACCTGTTTACCACCATCTGGAAAACTTCTGAATGTAGACTCAACTCCGATTTGGAAATTATCTTCCTGCTCAGGAAGTCAGCCATCCAACTCAAACTGCCTTTCAGGTGTATTGCCGACAGGGACCGCAGATTTTTCTCTGCCCAGATTAAGATCTCCCGAGCCAAGAACAAGAACCCCACTTCTGGTACCTCCCTGCTTTGCCATGTAGGAGACTGCTGTGCCATTGGTCACACAGGATCTGAACATGTTGACCCCTGATCTCTTCCTGAAACCAAAAAAGGAGCCTCATCCAAATTGCTTTCAGCTCCCTCCAATTGGATGATCTTTTTGTATCTGAGCTTGTCCATATTCCTTGGGCAAAATAATTTCCCAGATGTGCCCTCCGCCCCCAGGAGCTTGCATCTGTCGTTAGCCTTTTTGAGATGGGGGAATACCTGAAGTAGTCCCCCCGCTTAGGTTTAACTGGTTCCTGTACCACCGTAATTTTCTCCTCACTTGCGCAGGAATCATGAACCATTTCTCTAAGGGTTCTTCGTACCTCCAATTTTGGAAAATAACTTGCTGCAGAACCCTTGAGTGGAGGCAGGCCCATTGAACGGAATGGAGGATGTTAGGAGGCCCAATGTTGACATCGCCGACCATACTGTTACTGGCGAGCTTGTCTGGATCTTTTCGTCTTCCAGCAAGAAAATCTTTTGTTGGATAGAGTCGATTCTGTACTCCAAAAATCTTATTTGGGAATGGTATGGTTTGATTTCTCCTCGTTGAGGATCCAACCTAGGTTTTGCAAGTGGTATTTTGTTGTGTTCAGATATGCCTGTAGGAGATTTTCTGAGCTGGTGAATAGAAGCAGACTGTCCAAATACGGAACCATCATGATTCCCTGGATCCTCAGAGGTGACAAGGCTTCCGCCATGATCTTGTTCAAGATCCTCTGAGCCGAGGACAAACTGAAGGGCAGGGTCTGAACTACATATGTGATACTCTGACCTCTGAGCTAATTGCCAGATGCAAAAACCTCTGGGACTATACTGCTATTGGGATGTGAAGGCAAGAGTCAGATCGATGGAAGCCATAAAATAAACCCCCCCATAAGCAGAGTACATCGCATTCATGCAGAACTTTATGTAGCGAATGGACCGATTCAGGAGTTTTAGGTTCAAAATTAGGTGAAATTTTCGAGGGTTTCTTTATTAGAAAAATGTGAGCATACAACCCTAGATCAGGGGTAGGCAACCTTTTGAGCACAGTGTGGCAAAAAAAATTTCAAAGACATTGAGCCTGACAATTTTATAACAGAAAAGTCAACTTCACACGCTCAATCATGAAAATTATCTTTTTTATAAAGTAAATGCTGTAAACTACTTTAGTAGTGAGAAATTATCTTGCACTCATGCCTCAGATTACTGTCCCTCTGCACATCTGCCCCACCACTGTACCACCCTGCTCTTCTATCCCACCAATGTTCCCCCTTTCTCATCTGTCCCACCACTAACTCCCTACACATTTGTTCCACCGTTGCACCCCGATGCTCTTCTGTCTCACCGCTGAACCATCTTATCTGCCCCACCACTGTTCCCCCTGCACATCTGTCCATTCACTGACCCCCTGCTCATGTGTTCCACCAATGCACCTCCTTTAACAACTGCCCCACCGCTGTACCCCCCCTGCTCTTCTGTCCCAACACTGAACCCCCCCGCTCATCTTTTCCACCACTGTAACCCCCTTCTCATCTGGCCCAACACTGAACCCCCCCCCCCCCCATCTGTCCCACCACTGTACCTCCATCCACATCTGTAGCACCACCGTATCCCCATGCTCTTCTGTTTTACTACTGAATCGCCTCTTCATCTGTCCTAACAATGAACCCATCTGCTCATCTGCCCTACCAATGTACCTTCTGCACCTCTGTACGCTTCTGCTCTCCTGCCCCACCACAGTAACACCCCTGCTCATCTGTCCCACCAATACACCTTTGACATCTGCCCCACTGCTCTACCCTCCTGCTTTTCTGTCCCACCACTGAACCCCCTTCTCATCTGCCAACAATGAACCCCCCTGCGCATCTGTCCCACCACTGTAACCCCCCTGCTGAACCCCCTTCTCATCTGTTCCACTACTGCACCCTCCCACTCATATGCTTCACTGCTGTACCCTCTTACCTATGATACGCATGAAATGCAGAGTGGTGAAAGGAAGCCGAGATGATACAACTGTCCTGGCACACTCATCCTGCTGATCCACCTCTCGCATCCAGCCCATGTGCTTGTGTGATGTCACATACAAGCATCTGGAATGGATGCACGATGAGCTTAGGTCAGGGGTATTTTCTGAAAGCAGTGGGCCGGATCACAAGTTGGGCCCTGTAGTTGACAAAAAGTGCAGCGTTCTGCATCGTAGCAAAGGTTGGGTGTGATTTTCGTTGCGCTGAATACTGGCTGGCTTAAAGGGACACAAAGTGCAAGGGTTCAGGAACAATTTCAACAAAGTTCCCAGAAGCTCAACAGTAATTCCACAAACTGTCACCCAATTGTGGTGTAGCAAGATCCCAGTCCTCCTTTGGTCTAAGGAGAACCTCCAGAACCAGGGATAGCAGACATCCTTCTGTATGTAGTGGGTTGTGAGGCATGGCGGGTGTATAGTTAAAGTTGCAAAACAAGAGGCGCCTCTGGGTGCAGGCCAAGTTTATTTAATTAAAAAGGTGGTAATAGTAACACTCACATTATAGGAGGTTAAAAGCAGGCAGATAAAGTCCCATACAACTGGAGGGGGGGGGGGGGGGGGGCATCGGTGTAGTCAGTCCCTGGGATAAGCCGTTCTTGTCTCAACACTAGAGGTTTTTCCAGCCGGCAGCGGTGGATGGGCGTCCGCACGAGGCGTGGAACGCAAGCTAGACTCCAGGCAAGGGGAGATTAAGTCACCGGATATGCGACGCGTTTCCTGAGCTGGCTAAGCCGTGAGTGACATCACGGCCGCAATCCTTTGTCAAACTAATTGACAGGGACCAATGATGGAAGATAAATGGGAATGGACGGGAAGGGGCCAAAATAAGAGTAAGCATCATACAGCAATTACAATATACATGACTAAACTGCGCAAGACACTAAATCCATATGTAAATTCTATAAAACTATTAATTCATATTGAAAGAAATTCTAGGCGGCAGATCACAGGTAATAAAAAACCAAAATTGTTTTACAAAAAATAGAAAAAAAATATACAATACATAAGGAAACATCTCCAATAAACGGTGTGTGCAATATTGATTTAAAAGAAGTAAAGTCAAAAAAAATAAAATATGAACAGGGGGGCAACATAATACCAGGGAATGAAAATTTGGCGTTTTATATTGTAGGCCTGCAATTCTTAGGAATAACCCTCTTAAATCTGTTCAAACCAGAGAGTCTAGCAGACATCCCGGGTATGATAAAATTTATAATATAATAAATAAAAATGATTCAATAATGTAAAATCCAAAAACACTGAAATGTGCTCATTTGCAGAACTGTCGCCATCATTAGATTTAGTGTTTGATGATGGATCTCCCCACAAATCGCTATCGCTCAATTCTGCAAGTGATTTATTATCACTGTTTTCTAGTTGGTCTAAAATCACTTGACATAAAAGGACAGTTTTTGGTTGCTATGGACAATCTCCAAATTCCAGGCAGAAAAAAAAAATGTATTTATAATATAAAAGTGCATGCAGGGCACTGGACAGACTACTAGGGACAAAGGGGATGTGTATTTTTTTGCACAGTACTGTAATCTATAAGATTACAGTTCTGTATGTGTATTTTTACTTTTTTGAATTTGGCGCCGATCTCCGCTCCTGTGCGTTGTAACGTCGCAGGGAACAGAGCTCGTTGGCACTCAGGCACTGTGTGAATTGATCGGAGGACAGCTCTCACACACAGCGGGGAGAACATCGCTGGATCCAGGGGACAAGGCAAGTACCGTATATACTCGAGTATAGGCCGACCCGAATATAAGCCGAGGCCCCCAATTTACCCCCAAAAAAACTGGCAAACTTATTGACTCGTGTATAAGCCGAGGGTGAGACATGCCTGTCCATCCCTGTGTGTGTGTCCGTCCATCCCTGTGTGTCCGTCCATCCCTGTGTGTCCGTCCATCCCTGTGTGTCCGTCCATCCCTGTGTGTCCGTCCATCCCTGTGTGTGTGTGTGTCCATCCATCCATCCCTGTGTGTGTGTGTCTCCATCCATCCATCCATCCCTGTGTGTGTGTGTCTCCATCCATCCATCCATCCCTGTGTGTGTGTCTCCATCCATCCATCCATCCATCCCTGTGTGTGTCTCCATCCATGTGTGTGTGTGTGTGTGTGTGTGTGTGTGTGTGTGTGTGTGTGTGTGTGTGTGTGTGTGTGTGTGTGTCCAGCCTACCTTTGTCCCGAGCCTCCGTCCCGTGCCTTGCCTCCTTGCCTCCGTCCCGTGCCTTGCCTCCTTGCATCCGTCCCGTGTCGTGCCTTGCCTTGCCCCCGTCCCGTCCCGTGCCGTGCCGTCCCGTGCCCTCTTCGTCGGCGGCCATTGTAAAGTTCAAAAGCTGCGCCGCCGCCTTCGCCTGTGATAGGCGGAACACTGAATTTCCCAGCAGCCTGTGTTCCGCCTATCACAGACGTCGTATCATCCTCGTCCGTAGTACGAGGATGATACGATGTCCGTGATAGGCGGAACACAGGCTGCTGGGAAATTCAGTGTTCCGCCTATCACAGGCGAAGGCGGAGCCGGAGGCGCGGCTTTTGAATAGAATGGCCGCTGTCTGTCTGCTCGACACGCTGATCGAGCGGGCAGACAGCGATGACTCGAGTATAAGCCGAGGGGGGCACTTTCAGCCTCAAAAAAGAGGCTGAAAATCTCGGCTTATACTCGAGTATATACGGTAACTTCTCCCTGTATCCAGCGATGCAATCCCGAGTCTGGCCTGGGGTCACCGCTCATGGTACTGAAATCCCAGCCCGAGCCAGACTCTGGATCACCGCTAGGGAGGTTAAACAGATAATACTGTGACCGGATTAATGAGCAAAAATGAGATGTTAAATATTAAAAGGATGGTAGAAACTTCAATACATTCATTAAATTCCTCCAGGTCCAAGGGCATTGAGACGGTAAATCCAATATGTCTCTCGCACAAAGCTTTTTGAAGTGTTTGGCCAAGGGGAGAGACTTCGAGATTTGTTCTATAACCTAGACTCTTAGCCCAAAGGTGGACCCTTGATGGGCCACCGCAAAGTGTCTAGGAACACTATGTGGGTCCGTTCCATCTTCAATATACCTCTTATGTTCTCCGAACCTCTGAGAGGCCGGATACTCCGGCCAACATATATAAGGCCACATGGACAGATTCCATATACCACATAGTCAGATGAGCAATTATAAAAATCTTTCAGGTGATAAGTGGTACCTTTAGTACTGAAAGACTTGACTGAACTACGAAATTACAAGTCTTACATAGTTTTTATAGCATCGGTACAATAAATCGGTGGAATGAGGGTAAGTGCAGGAGAGGGGGCTGGAGTGGTTTAGTCTGCTGGGGGGCAACTTTGAGGTTTGGGGCCCTACAATTCGCTAATTTTGGGCGTGAAGGGAGAATCAAATCGATTTGAGATGGGGATCTTGTTGCAGGATGTCCCAATGTTTAGAATTTTTTCTGTGTTTTGAGTGAAAAGTGGTAATGAAGCTGCTAGAGCAATCTCTGGGTGGTGGGTTTTCCATGTAGATAGTTTATATGCATCTTCCACAAGTTGGATATAGTCTATATCTCGTGTGCAGTTTTGTCTGAGATATTCTGGACCCATTTTGTGTAGTTTCAGCTTTTAAAGTGCAAATAGGAGTGTCCAGCTGTAGGCTTAGTATAGTTTTTAGCATACATTTCTTGGCCATTATGTCCAAGCTCCATATCTAAAAAGGCTAAAGAGGTCCGATTACTTGCATGAGTGAATGAAAGCCCATACATTGTTACAATGTTTGATGAACAAATTGATGAGGTCTGGGGTACCGCCCCAGATAAGATAATATAAATATAAATATATATCTATATATCTCTTCCAAAAAATATAATATTGGCCGAAAATTGATTATTGTTGTGAATGAATCAATGTTCCCAAAACCCCATCACCAAATTAGCATAGGAGGGAGCAAAATTGGCTCCCATCGCTGTACCTTGTTGCTCTAAATAGAAATCTGTTAAAGGTGAAGTAATTTTGTGTTAAGCAAAACTTTGTAGCTTCTATGATAAAAGAAGCTTGACAAGCATTCACGAGGGGATCCATGGCCAGAAAATGTTCAAGGGCCATGATACCGAAGGTGTGGGGAATAGAGGTATATAAAGAACGGACGTCCAATGATAACCAGGTATATGTTGGTTCCCATGTGTACGGGAAAAGAAATTCCAAAAGCAGTGTACCATCCCGAATATATGATGGGAGTTGGTGGACTAGAGGTTTAAAAAATAGGATTTTTAAAACAGCTTACCTGTAAAATCCTTTTCTTTGATTTACATCAGGGGACACAGAGCCATAGTACTTACTATGTGGGTTATATTGGCTTATCAGGTGCTGGACACTGGCACACGCTCCTTAAAGGCATGAACATCCCCCATATAACCCCTCCCACTACTGGGAGTCCTCAGTTTTGTAACCAAGCAAACAGTGTATAAGAGTGGAAAGGACCTCTGTGTCCCCTGATGTACATCAAAGAAAATGATTTTACAGGTAAGCCGTTTTAAAAATCCTATTTTCTTAAATCAGGGGACACAGAGCCATAGTACTTACTATGTGGGATGTCCCATAGCAATGGCAACTGAAGGGGGGGGGGGGGTGACAACAAAAAAGGAAGTCCAGAACTTATACTGCAGCCTGCAGTACGCTGCGCCCACAGGCAGAATTCTCCTGACCCTTAACATCGATTTGATAAAATCTGTTAAATGTATGAACTGAAGACCATGTCGCGGCTTTACAGATCTGAGCCGCAGAGGCCTGATGATGCACCGCCAAAGATGTACTAATCGCCCAGGTAGAGTGTGCCTTAATATGAAAAGGAGGAATCTTCCTCTTTAAACCATAAGCCTGCACAATGACTTAACAAATCCACTTGGCAATAGTGGATCTAGATGCTGCCTGTCCTCTTTGGACCATCCGGCAGAATAAACAAAATACCCGTCTTACGAACCCGAGCGGTCGCTTTTAAATACACTGACCACCCTTACTACATCAAGGGAATGTAGCAACCTCTCTTCCCTAGATTGAGGCTCTGGGAATGAAGGAAGAATATCTTTGTTTAAGTGAAACCCTGTCACTACCTTTGGCAGGAATTCAGGATGAGGGCGTAAAACCACCTTATCCTTATGCATAATCAGATATGGCTCCTTACAAGATAGAGCTGCTAGTTCAGAAACTCTTCTGGCAGAAGAAATGGTAACCAGAAATACCATCTTTCTGGTCAACAGAACTAAGGGAATTTCCTGTAAAGGTTCAAAGGGCTGCTTTTGTAAAGCTGACAGGACCAAGTTCAAATCCCAAGGGATTTAGGGGTGTCTTGATCGGAGGACTGATCCGTGTTACCCCCTGCACAAAGCTACGCACTAAAGAGTGAGAAGCTAAAGGCCACTGAAAGAACACTGGCAAGGCCAAGATCTGGCCCTTGATGGTATTAAAGGCCAGATTCATCTCTAATCCCATCTGTAGGAATTCAAGAATTCTACCTATAACATATTTCCTGGGGTGCCAACCCCTGGATCCACACCAGGCAACATATGCCTTCCAGACTCTATAGTAGATGATCCTGGAAGCTGGCTTCCTGGCATTAATCAAGGTAGATATGACTGAAGGAGATAACCCACGACCCCTTAGGATGTGGGTCTCAATAGCCAGACTATCAAATTTTGTGTCTGTAAGGTAGGATGGAATACCGGACCCTGCGAAAGAAGCTCCAGCCGTAATGGCAGAGTCCAGGGAACTCCTAAAGCCATCCTTATGATGTAGGCAAACCAAAGCCTTCTGGGCCACAAGAATCACCTCCCTTTGTTCCTGCCTGATCCTGCGAAGAAGACACGGAAGTAGCAGAACTGGAGGAAATGCATAGATCAGAGAAAACTGATCCCATGGGAAGACTAATGCGTCTGTTCCGCAAGCTAGCAGATCCCTTGTCCTTGATACAAAGTTGCCGACTTTGTTCAATCTGGACGTGAACAGGTCCACATCCGGAGTACCTCATCTCTGACATATTGCAAGAAAGATGTTGGGATGAAGAGACCACTCTCCTGGAAGCAGTTGTTGGCGGCTCAATTAGTCCACCTGACAATTCTCTATCACGGGAATAAACACTGCCAATAGGCAAGGAATGTTGTGCTCTGCCCAAGACAAAATGTGATTCACCTCTGGGCTGCACAACTCCTTGTGCTGCACAACTCCTTGTGCCCCCCTGGTGATTGATGTAAGCCACAGCCGTGGTGTCAGACTGAATCCTGACAGGACAGCCCTTTAGTCTGGCCATCCAGGCTCTTAAAGCCAGATGGATTGCCTGAATTTCCAAAATATTGATATGCAAGGTCCTTTCCAACCTGGACCACCTTCCCTGGACAGAATCTTCTTCCAGGACCGCTCCCCAGCCTGAAAGACTGGCATCTGTCATTACTACCTTCCAGGTGGAAGGCAGAAATGTCCTTCCCTTCTGAAGGTTGCTGGACATCAGCCACCAATTTAGGCTCTGACGTACTTCGGGAGCAAGCTGAATCGGAAAATCTAAGGCCTGAACCTTTTTGTTCCAGGCTGACAGGATTGCGCTTTGTAGCAATCTTGAATGAAACTGCATTATCAACCAGACATGTGAGATTCTTATTTACAGAGGCAATTGCAGCATCAACCGCTGGAACCCCCCATTTCTTATAGAAATACTCTTCCATAGGATACAGTTTGGCAAACCTCTTTGGAAGATAAGACTGCTTATCCGGATGCTCCCACTCTGCGTACATAAGCAGTCTTAGCCATGCATGGATAGGAAAGGCACCTCCAGCCGGAGGTTTTAATCATCCTAACTTAGAGATGGGATCATCAGAAGCCTGCGCTGCAGGTAGCAAAAAGGTTGACTGAACCAACCCAGTGAGAGCGTGCACAAGCAAGCTCTCTTGTGGTGATACTCCTTCCATGTTAGGATCCTCAGAAGAGGGTAAGCCAGTATCTTCCATATCTAGATCAAGCTTTTCCGCTAAGCCAGCAATGGTAGACGACAACACTTCACATGTGACATACTCCGGGGCTGAAGAGTCTTGAGGGACTGCAACACCTTCCCCCGACGGCTCAATCTGCCTGGCCGCAACACTCTCCAAAGAGGAAGACATTCTTTTAAACAGGGTCTTAGTTTGTTGTGACCCCCTAGAACCCTTAGAGGAGTTCCTGGCCCCCTTGCCACTCCTAGCTTACAGTACAAAGCAGAGGCACTACCAGCAAAAGAATGCAACACTTGCTAGGTTATAGTACAGTACAATAACGGCTATTAGTCCTAGCTATACAGTACAATGTTGTCAATCAAAAGGTGTCACCAAACCTGACCAGCAACCACTCTGCTCTGTCCCTCCACCGCAAGACTGCAGTCTGCCTGTGTCGCTTAAAAGGCTTCCTCCACGTGTGGCCAGCATCTGACGCCGTTAAGCCACGCCCCCCCCCCCCCCCCCCCCCCCGTGTGCGAAATGGTATGAGTGCCAGCAACATGGCGGCCGGGTGGGTAAAACGGCCGTGATTTGCCCCAAAAAATGTTTCTCTCTTTTTTTTTTTTTTTTTTTTTAAAGAAAAAAAGGCAGCAGGCTGGCATCCAAAGGAACAAAAACCGCAACTCTGGGGGCCCAGGAAGTGATCAGATCCCCCTTCATACATGAGAGCCTGAGTTGGCTTGAACGGAGAGGAGAGGGAAAGCTTCTGCTGTTTCCAGCATCAGAATGGTGAGTGCTCAATACAGCCTCCAGTGGTGACACAGACATAACAAATACATGGAAGGAGAGATTCAGTTTGATCAGACAGATTTATATTTTCCAATCCCCTGTAGATGGCTCCTTTGATATGCAACATGCAACTTTTCTGCCAGCTGTGTTAGGCCTAGTACAAAAAAAGTATATTTATATTATCCTACATGAATAGGCCAACAGGGGTGCTTGGGTGTAATTTGCTTTTGTAATTGCATTACAATAAATGAAACCGTGAAATAGTGGGACTCTGCAGCTGGGCCATTAGAATAATCCTGTGGCCACATTTCCCAACAAGGCTTACGGTTCAGACCTCCCAACCGGGTTAGTCTGCAGTAGTTTCAAATACCCACCAATTTGTCTTCACCTCAAATTGTTAGCATAAAGGACTACTCCTCAATTTTTACTGCTTGTGTTCACTACAGCAAATACTATGGGGCCGATTTACTAAAACTGGAGAATGCAAAACCTGGTGCAGCTCTGCATAGAAAGCAGCTTCCAGGGTTTGTCAAGTTTAAATACATACTCAAGTCCAAGTATAAATGCTATAAGCTTGGCACACTTTTGGGCAGTTTTCCTATTCTTTGCAGGACCTTTTAAGCTACATCTAGTTGAATGGGGAGCGTCAGCGCACAGCCATTTTCAGATCTCCCCAGAGATGTTCAATCCGATTAAAGTATGGGCTCTGGTTGGGCCACTCAAGGACATTCACAGATTTGTCCCATAGACACTCCTTTGTTATCTTGACTGTGTGCTTAGGGTTGTTGTCCTGTTGGAAGATAAACTTTTGCCCCAGTGAATTCCAGAGTGCTCTGGAGTATGTTTTCATCAAGGATGCCTCTACATTGCTGCATTCATCTTTCCCTTGATCCTGACTATTCTCCAAGTTCCTGCCACTGAAAAACATCTGCAGGATGCAGTGGCTTTCGTCTGGCCACTCTACTATACAGGCCTGATTGGTGGAGTGCTGCAGAGATGGTTGTACTTCTGGAAGGTTCACCTCTCTCCACAGAGAAACGCTGGAGCTCTGTCAGTGACCATTGGGTTCTTTGTCACCTCCCTGACTAAGGCCCTTCTACCCTGATCACTCAGGTGGCCTGCTCCAAGAAGAGCCCTGGTGGTTCCAAACTTCTTCCATTCACAGATTGATGTACTGTGCTCATTGGGACCATCAATGCTGCAGAATGTTTCTGTACCCTTCCCCAGATCTGTGTCTCAATACAATCCTGTCCTGTGAGATCTACAGACAATTCCTTGTACTTCATGGCTTGGTTTGTGCACCGACATTCACTGTTACCTGTGGGACCTTATATAGACAGGTGCGTGTGCTTTTCCAAATCATGCCCAATCAACTGAATTTACTACAGGTGGACTCCAATTTGTAGAAACATCTCAGGGATGCTTATGCACAAGATTTTTGTTTTTTTAATACATTTGCAAAGATTTCAAACAAACTTTTACGTTGTCATTATGGGGTATTGTTTGTAGAATTTTGAGGAAAATAATGAATTTGATCCATTTTGGAATAAGTCTGTAACATAACAAAATGAGGAAACATCACATACATGTAGGACCAGTGGTCATGAATCGTATGTGAGGCTGGCGAGGACCTACCTCACAACCCGGGACATTGGAGCACACAGGAACAAGGTATTACTGCTAATAATTCCCTTAGGCAATGAAGAAAAATAATGTAGCACATATTCAGCATAAACAATACTACTGTAGCGGTACCCCCATGGGGGCTGCCGAGTTTAATTACAGTTTGTCAGATGGCTCAGCTTCCGATCCCCCATGCAATTACATGACACCAAACAGTCAAGACTGAATTTTATAATGCTTTATTCTGGGTATAAATCGGTGGGCTGTTCGATAGGGTATATGTGATGCCCCAACTGACCCCAGTTTTCGGTCAAAAATGGTACTAATCTGTAGCCATAGCTTTTGTCAATTGAATCCCTTAAAGCGATCCTTTCCTGGTTGGTTCCAATTCTCTTATGTAGCACTTCCAATATGGATAGATAAGCATCACTCTGAATAATGCTGTGGATGTCGGCCTCAAAGTTACAGGCCACACTTCCTATTTCCATGACTTGTGTTGTCAAACTTCCCTCAATCCTGGAAAGTGCTTGATACTGTGGTCCTTGGAGACACAATATGAAGTTACTGAGTAGCTCTACTAAGTTGCACTCCCATTGCTCTCTCCCAAACAGTCCAAGTTCTACTCACAAAGTCAATTCCCAGTTTTCTCCTCCCACGCTGTCCAGCACATCCCTCACATGGGGACGCTCAGACTTCCTCCAGCACTACATGCCAACTTCCTCCAGGGGCCAGACTTCAGCCTCCCCGAACTTGCCTCTGGCTATCCGGCTCCAGGATCTCGAACTCCCAGGCCTTTAAGCCTCCTCCTCCCAGAGGCTCTGGGAACTCTGAACTCCCGGGCCTCCAGTCCTGAACCTCGGACTCTCCAACCTCCTGAAGTATGCGACACCCCCTTTTTAGGAGAGAACTGCCATTGACCACAGAAATTAACCATTGGTCAATTCCCTCACATGCATTTCCTGCCACTCAGGTCTCAGCCCATCCTCTTTCCAGAAGAATCCACTGTCAAGCAGAGCCGCACCCCCTTCTACTCTGACACTCCCATCCCTAAACAACCAGGCCTAGTAAAGAGTAGGACCCTGGCTAAATTTACCTGTCTATATCCTATACTGTCAAAAAAACACATACTAAGCACCTAGCCAAAAGTAGAGGGCGCTACACTACACAATTATAAAGTGCAATATTCAAAAGTGCAGTAAAAAAAAAAAAAAATCATAAATATCTTGTATATGGATGCCTGCACTTTTGAATATTGCAATTTATAGTTCTGTATTGTTTATACTGAATATGCACCACATTTTTCTTTATTCAATTTATGAAGTGTGAGAGCACCTTGTGATGTTGGCAGCTATTCGCTAGCGTAGATTTGATCCTATATTGTCTGCGCATTGGTATTACACTCTTCCCTTAGTCAATGACTTTGGATACTATTTGAGAGTCAGGTATTGTATAAATTCAGCACCCAAACACAAAGATGTTTAGGCCTGAGTGGGCATTTTTCGAATGTCAATCCAATACTTAAAAAGGAAAGCATTCCCAGAATAGTGGAAGCCATTATCGCTACAAGGGGTGAGGTCAAACTCCATGGTTTTGGAATGCATGTCCAACAAGCCGATAGCGGTGTGATGGTCAAGTGTCTACAAAAACAGGGAACTGACACTTACATAAGAGTGCTATCCCGAGTTATCGATCCTGACGAGGAAACCAGAACATCTTGTTTTGCCATTATTGACAGTTCATAAATCAGCTGTCCCTGAACAAACTGAAGAGACAGAAAAGCAGACAATCAAATTATGCACAAAAGGTCTTATAAAGGGCACAAAAAAAAAAAAAATAATCCTCCCACCTGAGGGGTACTGCAAGCCAGCAGCTTTCCTGTCACCACCAGAAAATCTCCTATTATAACTGGGAAAGGACATGTCCCAAGGCCCAGTACAATCGATGTCAACAACAAGGGGGGGTTGGTGACAAAGCGTGATATTACCAGCTGGAAGAACCCATCCGATGAGCAATTCGCAGTCACTGAAAGATAAAGTCTTCATTAAAAAGGTGTAGAAAATAGTAACTGGAGGCAATTTACTGATCTGTTAAAATCTGACTCTGCACATTCTTCACGATGCTGGCATAAATATCAGTATAGCCATTGCAGCAAAAATATACAGATCTAATCTATTTGATCACATGGTACACAGTGACGTACCAATGGGGGGGCAGGCAAGCACCACTTATTACCGGGGGGTGTCTACCAATCACTAACAAAAGGAGAGCTCAGCAGGGATCAGGGGAAAGATCGGTAGAGAAACAGCAGCTCTGAATAGACAGTGAGAGCTGCTGGAGTTAACTTTACAAGTTAGCAACCAATCACCTGTTGGTCAACTTGGAACGTTATCTTCGGTAGCTCTCGCTGTCTGAGCGCCACTGTTTATTTCCTGTTCTGCATACTGCTCCCTTTTTTTTTTTTGCATTTTCTGCTGCACCTTGCCGCACTTTGAAAAAAAAAAAAAACACCACAATATAATTTGTGTGCGGGGGGGGGTGGCGGGTGACATGTTTTATTGCACCAGGCAACCCAAACCCTAGTGATACCATTGCTGCAGACCCTAATGCAGGTCTGAAAATATTCCTGAATTCCCATCTCCTGTTCCTGCAACTCCAAAAAGGTTTGTATTTCCCATCACTTTCTGTACTGAACACCATAGTCACCAGAACCAAGAGGGGAATATACCTAGTGGGGAAACCTGCCAGGAAGTTGTAATACTTCCACTTCCTACTTCTAGGCAAAACTAAAGCTTTATGCAATTTAAGTAAAAAACTAAATGTATATGTTCCAGCTAACAGTTCCTGTCCGAGGACTACCTTTGACTACAAACGTCTTCCTCTCTATCTCATCTCTTTGTAAATTTGGGGGGGGTTCTAATTCACAGCACAGAATACAGTTCAGAAGATAGAGAACACGACAGTTCCAATCAGTACACACACACACACCCCCGCATTTTTTGTGTTTTGTTGCCTCACCACCTGGATTGTTTGGGGATTTGCATTGTTTAATTTACAGAACATGCCCACAAAAAAACTTTGAAGATTTTTTTTTATTGTGAAGCAAACAGAGGACAAAATAAAATAACAGAAAAATAGGATTTTTAAAACAGCTTATCTGTAAAATCCTTTTCTTTTATGTACATCAGGGGACACAGAGCCATAGTAATAACTATGTGGGTTATATCGGCGTATCAGGTGCTGGACACTGGCACGCCCCTTAAGGAGTGAACTTCCCCCATATAACCCCTCCCATTACTGGGAGTCCTCAGTTTTGTAGCCAAGCAAAGTGTACAAGAAGGGAGGGATCTGTGTACAAGAAAATGATTTTACAGGTAAGCCGTTTTAAAAATCCTATTTTCTTTTCTTACATCAGAGGACACAGAGCCATAGTAATAACTATGTGGGATGTCCCATAGCAATGGCAACTGAAGCGGGGGGGGGGGGGGTGGACAAGGAAACAGGAGGTCAGAGGACTCATACTGCAGCCTGGAGTGTATGCTGAGCCCAAAGGCAATATCCTCATGACCTTTAATATCGATAGGATAAAAATCTGATAAACGTATGAACCGAAGACCGAGTTGAGCCATAGAGGCCTGATGATGCACCACCTAAGGCATTACTCGCCCTGGATGAGTGTGCTCTTAATATGTGAAGCAAGAATTTTCTTCTTTAAGCTGAAGCTTGATCAATCACTTGACAAATCCATTTGGAAAAATAGTGGATCTTGATGCTGCCTGTCCCCATCTTGGACCCTCTGGCAGCACAAATAAAACCTGTGTTTTGTGAACCTGAGCGGTCGCCTTTAGACTCTGATCGCTCTTACTACATCAAGAGGCTGTAGTACTTTCTCTTTCCTAGATTACGGGCTTCTGGGGAGAAAGGAGGAAGAATAATATCTTGGTTTAAATGAAAACCTGTTACCACTTTTGGTAAGAATTCAGGATGAGGACATCAAACCACCTCATTTTTATGCATGATGAAATATGGCTCTTACAAGACAGCCATTAGATCTGATACCCTTCTAGCAAAAGAAATGGCAAGCAAAAAAAGATCCTCTCTTGTCAAAGAACCAAGCTTTCAACCAAGGTTCAAACAGCTGATTCAAAGCAAAGCCGAAAAGACCAATTTTAAATCCTAAGGATTTAAAGGTGCCTTGATAGGGGGATAAACCCTGTTACCCCCTGACCAAGCTACACACCAAGAGTGGGAAGCAAGAGGCCATAGGAAAAAAAAAAAACAGACATGGCCTGGATCTGGCTCTTGATAAAAGTCAAGGACAGCTCAATTTCAGATCCCATATGCAGGAATATTGTCTATTGACATACTTCCTGGGGTGCCAACCCCTGGATCCATACCAAGAAACCTATGCCTTCCAGATTCTATAGTAAGTGATTCTGGAAGCTGGCTTCCTGGCATTAGTCAAAGACACTACTGAAGTAGATCACCCACGTTCTTTTATAGAGTGTGATTCAACAATCAAACCTGTTAAACTCCTTGTCCTTAACCGCTCGAGATCCACGCTATAGCCGAATGACGGCTACAGTGCAGACCTGCTTTGCCAGGACGATGTCTATTGACGTCGTTCCGTACACAATCGGCCTGCACGCCCCCTAAGGGGCACGCACGGCGCGCTCCGATCAGCGAGTCTGAGACCCCTTGCCAAGTGATCAGCTGTCAGCCAATGACAGCTGATCATGTGACAACAGAGCTGGTAATCGGCCATTTTTCCTGACCGTGCGAGGAGAAAAAAAAAAACAGTGGCCGTGATTGGGACATTAGTCCCGATCACAGCCAGCTTATCAGTGCCCACCTGCCCCTGCCAGTGCCACCCAAATAAAAAAGTGCCACCCATCAGTGCCCACAATCTGCCTCAACAGTGCTGCACCCCAGTGCCACATATCTGTGCCCATCAGTGCCGCCCATACCAGTGCAGCCTCATCAGCGCATTTCAATGAAGGAGAAAAAACTATTAAACATGATTTTATTTTATTTTGCATCTTTTTGTTTAGCAAAAAATAAAACTCCCAGCTGTAATTAAATACCACCAAAAAAAGCTCTATTTGTGGGGGAAAAAAAAATGATACAAATTTCATTTGAATGAATGAAATATTTGTATAGCGCACAATGCAAACTGAATCGCCTCTAGGCGCTGTGGCGAGCTTTGATCATCTGCTAAAAGAGGAAGGTCTTGAGTTTTTTCCATTTGGGTACAGTGTTGTATGGCCGCGCAATTGTCATACAAAGTGCATCAGTGCTGAAAGCTGAAAATTGGTCTGGGCAGGAGGGGGGTTTGAGTGCCCAGTAAGCAAGTGGTTAAAGTAGGATGAAATACCGGACCTTGTGCAAGAAGGTCTGGCTATAATGGCAGAGTCCAAAGGACTTCTACTGCCCTCTTTATGATCGATAAATTAAGATCTTCTGGGACCCGGCTGAGGCCAACAGAATCGCCTCCTTTTGTTCCTGCTTAATCCTGCAGAGAAGGCACGGAAGTAGCAGAGCTGGAGGAAATGCATAGATCAGTGAGAATTGATCCCCTGGGAAGACTAATGCGTCTGTTCCACCTGCTAGAGGACCCCTCGTTTGACATAAAGTTGTCAACCTTATTAATGAATCTGGACGTGAATAGGTCCATGTCCGGAGTACCCCATCTGACCTATTGCTAGGAAGATGTCAGGGTGAAGAAATCAATCATTCTCCCGGAAATTGTTGGTGTCTCAAATAGTACACCTGAAATATTAAAATTGGAGATAGGCAAGCAGTGTTGTGTTCTGCCAAAGCTAAAACATTATTCACCTCTTTTTGGGCTGCACGACTTCTCGTGCCTACCCTGGTGATCGATGCAAGCCACCGCCGTGGCTCTGTCAGACTGAATCATGTCAGGACAGTCCCATAATCTGACCGCCAAGATTCTATGGCCAGATGTACTGCCTGAAACTTCCAACAAAGTTGATAGGCAAGGTCCTCTAACCTGGACCATCTCCCCTGGACAATCCTCTTCCAGGGCTGCTCCCCAGCCTAGAAGGCTGGCCTCTGTTAACACCTTGCAAGATAAATATTTTCCCTCCTGCTGGATAACCAATTTAGGCTTTGACCTATGTTGGGAGCCAAGCATATTGGAAACAAACAAGGCCTGAATCTTCTTTCTTCCAAACCGACAGGATGAGGTCTTGAAGCAGTCTGAATAAAACTGCATGTAAGGTACAGCCCTGAAGGAGGCCACCATTTCCCCTAAAAATCTCCTGCAGCCGAAGGAATTTTCCTTTATCCTGATAAATTGAATTAGTCCTACAATGGAACCGATTCTTGTCTGGGGGTAAGAATGCCTTCTTCTGTATGGTATCTATAACCAGCCCCCAAGTAACCTCCTTGATTGTTTTAAGGAGAATCTTCCTAGGCTGATAATCCAACCTAGAGATTTCAGATATCTACAACCGAGATCCGTTTTTAGACCCAAGACTGAATGATCTATTAAAAGTAGATCCTTTTAATAGGCTAATACCGTTATGCCTTGAGCCCTTAACCTGGCTAAAAGGAGGTGCCAGAATCTTTCAGAACACTCGTAGTGCTGTGGCTAAGCCGGATGGCAGTGCCACGATTGAAAAAAATTATTTTATATTTCAAACCGCAGAAATTTCTGGTAAGCGGGAAACTTTGGCACATGGAGATCTGAAACTCCCCTCCTTGCAGGATGGACTCAGCCAATCGAATTATGAAAGGATCGGATGTTCAAGTGCCGATTCAGATTTCTGAGATCTAGAAAGGGTCCTACCATTTGGCTCAGACCTTAAAAAGGTTTGCGCAAAAAAAAAAAAAAACCCTGTTCCACTAAGGGAATCTGATATTCACTGGGATAACACTTGATCCAGAGGCCAGAAAGACTTCCTTTTTTTTCTCTGAAACCTTAGGAGCATTCTTTGAGGAGACGGACACTCTTGCCTAAAGACTGCCGCATCAGCAGCCCCAAGGACCCCACAGGCAGCACCCAAATAGGACCTGAACCCTCAGATCAAAAGCCGACTGGGCCATCCAGGCTCTTGAAACTCTAGATGTAATCTGAAGAAAGTCGCAGAAATCCCTCTGCTCTTAACATTGTTCCTGCCAGACCTTGAGAATCGCAGGACCTTTCCCCTCACCCAAACGAGTGGGGGTGCTCCTTCATGAGAAGGCCTTAGCATTCTGCTTTATGGGCTTTCTGCCCCCAAGATCCTGGTGCTGCCCCTGGGAACTAAGGCATAGGAGAGGTTGCACGATTAAAAGGAGAACTGTTTGAACCTCCTTTTACTGGTAAAGAGAGCTTTACCCCTTTTGGATGTACTTATCCATTCTAAATAGTCCTACCCCAGGAAGGGACACAGACTGGCCAATGGTTTTCACCTGGTGCTTTGGCTGATTAATATTTAAGCAAACCTCTGCAAAAATGCACTAGTCCAAGTACAAGCCATAGGTCTTCCACAAGCCATAGGTCTTCCACAAGCCATAGGTCTTCCACAAGCCATAGGTCTTCCACAAGCCATAGGTCTTCCACAAGCCATAGGTCTTCCACAAGCCATAGGTCTTCCACAAGCCATAGGTCTTCCACAAGCCATAGGTCTTCCACAAGCCATAGGTCTTCCACAAGCGATCGAGTCCTTCATAGCAGCTGTGAGACACAGTGCATCAAACCCACCAGCCCCTTGCCGGGCCTGCTGATCAGACAGAACTTTCAGGTATCTCACACCTGTTCCTTAACCCCTTGGAGTCCATATTCCAATGCATTGGTGTGACTCAATGTGCGCCACCAAAATAGTGGAGCAGACGTTAAAGGGTTAATGGACTGAGCTACTCCAATTGCAACCAGAACTGCACAAGACATCTTGTCTTTAAAAAGGAAAATCCAACCTTAAGTTGCTGGATCCTTTAAGATCAGTGCATTATCCACTGGACATGCGAGACTCTGCTCACTGAAGTGATTACAGCATTAATAGCTGGAACCCCCAAAGAAATGTTCCCATTCAGAATACATAGCTATGCATGAATAGGAAAAACATCCCCAGGTGGGGGGGAGGTTCAAATGAACCCTATTAGAGGTAGATACCTCAAGAGCCTGTGCTGCAGGCAACAAAAGGGTTAAGTTATGGAGTAGACAAACACCTGACTTGTGCAGCTACTCCCTCCCAGTTAGGATCCTCCGAAGAGGAAAAATAAGTATCTTCCAATACTTGGGAAGACCTACCTGATCCCCAGCCTCCTGCACCTAATACAAAAAGGGCCCAGAGGACTAGATGGGAATCTGCTATGTTTAGTCCTACTATGGAGAGACATCATGGTAATCTTTTAAATGGTAGAAGAAGAAAAAATCTGTTTGTATGAAATACACAGGGACAGAAGTGTTCCACCCTTGACTGTTCATCTGACTGGCTGTATTTTTTACCTCTTGGGGGAGGAAGACATTTTAGAAGGGTTTTTAGTTTGTTGGACCAGTAACTCCTCTAAGGGGTTAATGGTATACCTTTTTCACTCCTAGCTTACAGTACAAAGCAGAGGCAGTTTCAGCAAAAGAATGTTACACTTGCTAGGCTATAGTACAGTACAATAACTGCTATTAATCCTAGCTATACAGTACAATGTTGTCAATAAAAGGAAATGCCTGTGTCACCAAACCTGACCAACAACCACTCTGCTGTCCCTCCACCGCCAGACTGCAGGGGCATCTGACGCTATTTAGCCACACCCCCCCACACAAAATCAGTCCCACCTTCCTCTTTCAACAGGGAAGTGTGTGAGCGCTGGCATCATGGCTGGCAATGGGGGGGGGGGGGGTAAATCCTTCGCCTGATGAGCAGACGACCTACCCAAAAAACATTTTTTTTTTTTTTTAAAAGGCAGCTGGCTGGCATTAAAAGGATCAAAAACCACCAATCTGGGGGCCCAGGAAGTGATCAGAACCCCACTTCATATCTGAGGGTCTGAGCTGGTTTGAATGGAGAGAGTGGAGCTTCTGCTGTTTCCAGCATCAGAATGGTGAGTGCTCAACACAGCCTCCAGTGGTGACACAGACATGACCTGACAACACAATACATGGAAGGAGAGATTATCTCCCCTACCTTTCCTCGCAGCAAGGTTTATCAGAGAGAAAAAAAAAAACCCTCTTCGCCCTTCACGGTAGGCTCCGAGACCTTGACAGGAAACCTTCAGGAACAGGGGTACGCTCAGGTATTCCCGCAATCCTGGACCGGCGAGAAGACCCTGCCAGTAAACTTTTTGGCTTTACTGCCAAAAACTACTGGATCCCAGGGCCCAGCTTTAAAAGCATTTGCAAGAAAAACCTCATGTCTTTGGATGACGAGGCACGGGTACCATTCATTTAGTCCATTACGGAAACATTACAGATCCTGTCAGGATGGCTGGCTCTCAAAGGATTACTGCCTGTGGAGCTCAGTACAACACATCCTTACACATGCCTTAGACACTGGTGAAAAAACTGAGGACTCCCAGTAATGGGAGTGGTTATGTGGGGGAAGTTCATGCCTTAAGGGGCATGCCAGTGTCCAGCACTTGATATGCCGATATAACCTGAATAGTTATTACTATGGCTCTGTGTCCCCTGATGCAAGAAAAGAAAAGTCAATGTGCACAACTATTAACCCAGCTAAAGTCAATACTTTGTAGAGCCACCTTTTGCGGCTATCACAGCTCCAAATCGCCTTTGATAAGTCTATGAGCTTGCCACATCTTACCACTTGGATTTTTGCTCATTCCTCTTTGCAAAACTGCTCCAGCTCCTTCAAGTTGGATGGTTTGGGCTTGTGAACAGCAATCTTTAAGTCTGGCCAGAGATTTTCTAGTGGCTTGAGGTCTGGGCTTTGACTAGGCCATTCCAACACATTTACACATTTCCCCTTAAACCACTCAAGTGTTGCTTTAGCAAAGTGTTTGAAGTCCCATTGTCCTGCTGGAAGGTGTAGAACCTCTGTCCTAGCCTCATATCACAGAGTTGTAAAGGTTTTGCTCAAGAATATCTCTGTATTTAGCATCATCCATCTTTCCCTCAACTCTGACCAGTTTCCCAGTCTCAACTGCTGAAAAACCATGCCCACAGCATGATGCTGCCACCACCATGTTTCACTGCAGGGATGGTGTTCTTTGGGTGATGTGTTGGTTATGCACCAGACATCGCGTTTTCTGTGATGGCCAAAAAATTCAAGTTAGACTTACCGGTAACTTGTTTTCCAGTAGACTTTCAGGACAGCCATCCGAGAGATCCTGGCTCCACCTCCCAAAGGAAACACCTCCATCAGAGCTTTTTAGGGAAGTCTCCACGCAGCCTTCCTCAGTTTGTAGAGACTCTCCAACCCCTGCTGCAACACATAATCGACAGTTAATTCATAGTATTACAGCAAATCACATACACCACAGGGCAGGTTATTGCTGTCCTGAAAGTCTACTGGAAAACAAGTTACTGGTAAGTCTAACTTGAATTTTCCAAAACGACTCTCAGGACAGCTACCCGAGAGGATTACCGAGACTTACTCCACTCAGGGCGGAACAGCCTGTAAGACTTTCCTCCCAAAAGCCTAATCCCCAACCGATAACAGATCTAGTCTTATGGCAGGCAAATGTCGTTAGACTTGACCAGGTAGCAGCCTTACATATCTGTTCGGGGGTGGCGCCAGCTTTCTCTGCCCAACTCACCACTGTAGCCCTTGTGGAATGAGCCCGGACGTTCACTGGACTCCTCTGACCAGCACAGGCGTATGCTTCTGAAATTGGCATTTTCAGCGATCTGGCTATGGTTCCTTTGGATGCCTGCTTTTCCCTTTTTAGTGCCAAAAAAATGAAACAAAAAGAGCATCCGACTGTCTTAAGTCTCTAGTGGCTTCTAAATAACTTAGAACTGCCCTCTTAACATCCAAGGTGTGGAAATGTTTCCTACCTGATTGATTAGAGCAGAATGTAGGGAGAACTATCTCCTGGGAACAATTTTGAAGCAATGCCACTTTGGGCAAAAAATTTTAAGGACTAACCTGTCCGGAAAAACAAAAAAAAAAAAAAAAAAATAGAACGGTTCCCCGATTGATAATGCCTGCAGCTCACTGACTCTGCGAGCTGAAGTAATGGCTACTAAAAAAAAAACGGTCTTCAAAGTAATCCATTTCAGGGAGACTGAACCAATAGGTTCAAATGGGTCCTTAGTCAGGGCCTGTAAGACAATAGATAGGTCCCAGCCTGGGCAGCTTCTAGATACTACAGGTCTAGAGAGCGCTCTAAAAAACCTGATCACCAAGGGGTCCGATGCCAACGGCTTCTCCAAAAAGACCCCTAACACGGCCACCTGCACCTTTAGGGTGCCGATTGCTAACTTACTATCAGCACCTTCCTGTAGGAATTACAGAACTGAGGCAATTCGACTTGGTGACCTAGCTGAAGTCTTGCACCAGGAGTTAAACACCTTCCAGGATTTAAAATATATTGCCCTAGTAACTTTTTTCCTAGTGGACAATAAGGTAGCAACCAGCCTGTCCGTCTCCAATCAGTCTGAAAACTTCTGGATTCAAATGCCACTCTGCCTCTAGAATGTGGTTCCTGCTGAGAAAGTCTGCCTTTTTGTTCTGGGACCCTTTTAAATGGACTGCTGATAAGGACAGAGTAAACCGCTCTGCCCAGCCCAGGATACTTTTTGCTAAAACCTGCAGAGCCCTGCTTCTGGTTCCTCCCTGTCTGTTCACATATGCCACCACCGTGGCATTGTCCGACAGGATCTGGACGTGTGCTTTCAAACCATGTCCGTGAAGGCCCATATCACCTTCTCCACTGCCTTCAGTTCCCTCCAATTTGAGGACCTCTGTGCCTCTATGGACCATGAGCCCTGGACCCACTGGGTGTCCACATGGGCCCCCCCAACCCCAGGCGCTGGCGTCTATTGTCAGCCGCACATGGAACGGGAAGGACCATAACAGGCCTTCTGAAAGTAACTGGGTTTCTCCACCACCACAGACCCCTTCTTACTGAGGTGGGGATCCTCACCAGATCGTCCAGAGAACTGACGATGATCCCCCTGAAACATCAGGTCCTGAATTAGGGCCTTCATAGCAAGGGCCTTGACTGGGTCCCTGGGAACATTGGTGACCAGGAATCTTTGAGAGGGGCACTCTGTAAACTCGATTTTGTAACCCTGGCAAACCACCCTCAGGACAAAATTGATTTTGAGTTATGGTCTTCCACTGAGGGAAAAACTCCCGAAGTCTCCCCCCTACTCTGACCAAAGTCATTGTGGCTTGGAGGTGGACGCAGGAAGATTGAGAAGGACTCCCCCTTAACCCTTGGGCTTATGTGGCCAAGACTTCCTCCCGTTTTGCGTCCCAACCTCCACTTGACCCCTAGGTCCCCGGAAAAAATGCTTACGCGCCTGCGCTGGCTTTTTCTTTATGGGAAAGGACTTCTTCCTGTCCGCTGTTCGGTCCAAAATAGAATCCAACTCTGCACCGAACAATAAATCCCCCGAAAAAGGTAAGCCACATAGCCTATTTTTCGAGGCCGCGTCCCCTGGCCAGGACTTCAGCCACAAGGCCTGTCTAACCGAATTGGTCAGGGCGGCTGACCTGGCTGACATACGGACAGATTCTGCCGAGGCATCAGAAATATAGACAATAGCCGCGGACAGAGTAGCAAAGGAATCCAAGATCTCTTGCTTAGGGGAATCAGCCATAATGTGAGATTTTAATTGGTTAACCCAATGGTCCAGTCTCCTTGCCACACAGGTCGTTGCCATGGCTGGTTTCAAATTTATTATCACTGACTGCCAGGCCCTTTTCAGAATCAGATACATCTTATCCATAGGTTCCTTTAAAGTGCCCATATCTTCAAAGGCTAGATCTGTTGATTTTGAAACTTGGGAAAATTCTGAATCCAGCTTCGGAACCTTGTTCCACACCAAGTCTGGGCTATCTTCAAAGGGAAATCTCTTCCTGTGAGATCTTGGGGGGGGGGGGGGGGGCAAAAAAAAAAAAAAGTTTTCTCCGGCTCCAACCATTCCCTTTTAATCATGTCGGACACCATGGAGTGCACCGGGAAGGTGCGAGATCTGGTATCTCCTAGGCCCGCATACATTCGATCATGCAAGGATAGCTCCTTTTCCTCTTCAATACCCAAAGTGGCATAAATCACTTTAAGGAGGCCCCCCACTTCTTCCAATGACAACTTGTACTTGGAAGCTGCGTCCTCATCCTCTTCTTCCTCAGTCTGATTCTTCTAGGGCCAATACAAAGGAATCCTTTGAGGTGCCCTGGGACAAACCTCCCCCCCAACAGCAACTGCGAACCTCCCAGTTCTAAATGAGACTGCTGAACTTTAGACTCCCCCAACGTTCCAGGTTCTTCTAACAGCCTAAACCTGAAAGCCTGAAAGGTTGCTTTAAGCTCATCATTAATGGATGATACCAAGTCACCACATAATGACGGGGACTCCTCCCTGACTAGGCTTGCGATACAAGTCGCACAGAGCGTCTTGGTCCATGTTCCGCTGAGTTTTTTCTTGCAAACAGGACATCTCCTTTTGACCGGTTGAGCACAGCTCTTCGCCTAACAAAAACAGAAAGACAAGAAAAAACCCCAAGCTTTTTTTTTGCAAACAAATGCAAAAAAACACCCAGGTGCAACTAAGGGAGCAAACCAATTCCCCAGTGCCCTTGCAAGTCGACACCCCCCAGAACCTTCCACCATTGCCCACCTAGCAAGGGAGGGAAAGGGAGGATGAGAGGGGGTGCGGGGAGTTAGGGGGAAAGAAAGTGTGAACACCTCCCCCTACACTGCCGCTGGTCCCAGATTCAAAAAGGCTGCTGCGCCCGACCGGAAATAAGGCGCCAGTTGGTCCTCCTCTCTTCCTGCATTCTAATGCCAGGAAATGATGCAAAACGCCGGAAGTCCCGCCCCCCACACCCGAAGGACGCGGCCGAGCCCTCTCGGCTGCCCAAGACAAGCGGCCGCGCTCCCACGATGCAGCTCGTGCTGCACGCGGGAGATTTGAAAAAAAATAAAAATGTGGTCGCCACTCTGACCAGGGGACGGAGGAACTCCTGGCTCTCCCCGAGCAGGGAAGGAGGAGGGGTTCCTCCAGGTTGGAGGAAACACAAGAAACTGAGGAAGGCTGCATGGAGACTTCCCTAAAAAGCTCTGATGGAGGAGGAGTTTCCTTTGGGGGGTGGAGCCATGATCTCTCGGGTGGCTGTCCTGAAAGTCATTTTGGAAAGTTCAATTTTAGTCTCATCAGACCAGAGTACCTTCCTCCATACATGTTGGGAGTCTCCCACATGCCTTTTCGCAAACTAAAAAAACGTCACATTTTGTTGTTTGCTGAAAGTAATTGCTTTCTTCTGGCCACGCTTCCACAAAGCCCAACTCTATGGAGCCTACAGCTTATTGACGTCCTATGTACAGATACTCCAGTCTCTGCTGCGGAACTCTACAGCTCCTCCAGGGTTACCTTAGGTCTCTGTGCTGCCTCTGATTAATGCCCTCCTTGCCTGGTCTGAGTTTGTGTCTGGCCGTCTCTTGGCAGGTTTGCTGTTGTGCCATGTTTCCATTTGGTTATGATAGATTTGATGGTGCTCCTAGGGATCAAAGATTTTTTTTTTTTTTTTTCTTCTTAACCTAACCCTGACTTACTTCAACATTGTCCCTTGTTTGGAGAGTGCATTGGTCTTCATGGCAGGTGTGTATATGTAATCACAGATCATGTGACACTTAGATTGCACATGGGTGGACATCATTTCATCAATTATGTGACTTCTGAGGGAAATTGGTTGCATCAGAGCTTTTTTGGGCTTTATAACAAAGGGGGTGAATACATACGCACATGCCAATTATAAGTTTATTTCTGAAATATTAGATATGTAGATATTTTTCTAATTTTACTTCAACTTGGACTATCGTGTTCTAATCCATCACATATAATTCAGATAAAAAAAAATTGAACTAAAGGCTGTAATGTAACAAAATAGGTAAAAAGTCAAGGGGGTGAACATGTTTGCAAGGCACTAACTGAATTTGTGTTTCTGGTTTTAGATACTTGGAGCCTCCAGCTTGCATTTAGGGTAATTGTCATGTAGTGGTCGTCACATCCTCCATATTTGCAACCTCGGTGGGTGCCAAGCAAGGGTCGCTTAATAGGCCTGCCCCGGGGTGGGTTCTGGGCTACACTGGGCACCTTGTACAGCCACAGCCATGACCCGGACACATGACTAAACATGAACAAAGTCAAACTCTTGATGCCACGTACACAAGTCACTTGTGCATTTAGGAGGGACACGCAGAGCCAATGCCCTGTCCAGCGTATCACCGCTACCCAGTAACAGAAGGACTGCAAGTTCCAGCAATCCTACATTGCAATGCAGAAGGCTCCTGGACACAGACTAATAGCAGCTATACTGAAACCCCAATGTAATAGAAATATGTTGATGAGAAAGTGTAAATAGTTTAATTCAGGAGTTTAGGCTAGGGTTAGATACCATACAGCAAGTGACAATGAACAGAAAGCGAGTTAGCCGCAGGATCATGCTAATGGGAAAAAAAAAAAAAAAAAAAAAAGACGCAAGCTGAAATAGAATGTGTGTGAGTGCAGATATACTTAAAACCAAAATCAAATTTTTTCCTAATGGAACCAGGCATACAGTAAGAAGTACTTGCTTTTTCTGCTTTAGTGCTGCAAAGGCGGTCGCCAGTGCTGGCAGGACCTTTGAGTCCGATTGCTCCACACATAAGCAGCGACCATAGTCTCCAGCAGTTCAACATATCACCTGCACATTGCTTCAATCAACAGGGAGGTAGAGCACTGTTCATTAGAGCAGGGAGTATGGGAGGGCATTTCAGACTCCTGCATTCTGCCCACTGGAGACCTGGACTCCTGCTTGTGCGAGTGCAGTGATCTTACTCTCCAAGGTGCTGCTAGCACTTAGTACTTAACACTTGCTGTAGCATATTGATTACAGTATATGCAGCCTATATACATTACAATAAAAAGAGAGGGATTCCATTAAGGACCAGTTTGTAGACTGCCAATAGATTACATTAAAAAAACTCACCTGTATGTCCATAATAGCAAGGTGTGATGGGATCTTGAGGATCATGACAACAGTGGTAATGCAAACATGTGTCACGGGAAACACTAGAATCCAGGCATGGGACCCTTTCATTTGGCACAGAGCACTGCGACTCATTTAGGATCTCTGTTAAAAAGGAACACAATATATTAAGGGGTTAGGGCACCAAAAAGTTGAGTTGAGCCATAACAAAGCCATATAATGATAAAGTGGACGTAAACCCCTACATATACCCAGGGACGCGATTAGCCTGAAGCGTTACAGAGCGGTAAGATGTACCCTTTTTCTGCAGCTCACTGTACACACTATAGAGGGATATGCTTTGTTCATACTTCATGTCTGAGGTTTACAACCACTTTAAACTACAGGAACATCTCAATCTACATCCCATAGGGAGAGAGCAATTCAGCCTACCAGTAAAACTGTTTTGTAACAAACAGTTTTTTTTTTTTTTTACAAACACTGCCTTTATGTTACCAAAGTGACAAATACAAAAGAAAACCTAATTACATCTTTCTCTGACACAAACATACTGATCTCACCTGGATAGGTTTGTGATCTAGTTGTAGTTTGCAGTACAATGGGCAGAGGAATTTTAGTGGTCACATTTTTCTTGCTTTCAGCGGTCACATCAGGTCCCTTTGTTCCAGGAACTTTGCCAGGAGGAGTAGTTGGTTTTTTATCTTGGCCTTCGCCCTGAACAAAACTGGTTTTAGTTGACAACGTTGCATTTTCCAAAACCACACTTTTTTTGGTGAAAGTGCTGCTGAGTGGCGTTGTCCAAGTGGGCACAGTAGTCAGCTGAGGCATTCTGGTACTCCTTGGCTTGTGTGTAATCACTCGAGGCTTCTTTTCTTTTGATATAGAGCAAGCAATATTTATGTCCTCACTTTTCTTACTTCCAACCAAACGCACACGGAGGTACCATGTCTCTGCCTACCAGGAAGAGTGAATAAAGACTTTCTACTAAAAGTAGGACTTCCGTTAAAAAAAAAAAAAAAAAAAAATGTATGCAACTTATCTTATAATCAATATCTAACTGCACTCATTCAGCAAGGATACTGACTGCACTAACAGAGCACCAACCCATTACACTTAAGGAATAAAAAGACTTGAGAAGCACAGGTACTCCGGTTTCCTCCCACACTCCAAAGACATGCTGGTAGGTTAATTGGCTGCTGTCCAAAATTGGCCTTAGTATATGAATGGGGACCTTGGATTGTGGGCTCCTTGAGGGTAGGTGCAATGTAATGGGATAGGGACAATTGTAGACACTCACTCAGGTTGAACTGGATGGACTGGTGTCTTTATTCAACCGATGTAACATTCAATTAAAGATGAACACCAACAAAACTGAAATTCTTCCCCTGTAGTGTGGCTGGTCTCGCATGGCAAGTGTTGCTCATTTATGACTATGGGACAAAAAAAGCAGATTTACCCAGCCCCACAGGTTTCTCTGCACCACTAGACCAGTCCCTGCAGCCTCTTCTCCCCTGCACTTTGGAGGTTTAGGGTACGCTGATGTCAGCAAGACTGACGAAGGGACTATAGCCTTGCACTGGAAGCAGGGACACAATTGCCAACCCCCTTCCCAATAAACCACAGCATTTAACCATTTCCATCATGGAGGTTCCAGGGTCATAAACTTACAAATGTTTTAGACCTAAATAGCCATTGAAAGGACTGCATTTATATAGCAAATTAACATCCACCTGGTATATTAGCCATTGAAAATACAATTTCCATCAAAATAACTACCTAGTTATCCATCACCAGCATGGTAAATGTGGTCATGCGACATGTCTTTCCAATATATTGTATGTAGCCATTGTACAAGAATTTTTGACTTTCTAGAGTAATGAGTTTTAGGGCTCATGCACACAGGACTTTTTACAGCTGCTGTTGGGGGTGTTTGACATTTTAACTGACTCTAAAAGTCCCTCCGTGTTAGCCTTTGTGTATGCACGCAAATTGTCAGAGGCGTTTGGAGGCACAAGCGTTTAGGGGCAGAAAACCCTAGTTAGGCTTACCGGTAACGGTAGCTGGAAAGCGCGCAGCTCCACCCACTTTTCCCAGGAAACACTGCAGATTACTTTAAAGACCGGTCACTTCCACCATGGCCTCAGTTGTTCATAGAGTACCTCCAGCCATGCTGAAATTAGATAAACAGAACTTAGCAATAACACTACATTTTTCAAATACAATCTAGGGCGGGTCATCGGCGCTGTCCTGAAAGACTCATAGAAATACCGTTACTGGTAAGTCTAACTAGGGTTTTCTTCCTTCGTCTTTCAGGACAGCACCTGGAGATCAGTACTTACTCTCGGGTGGGACCACCGCCTGCAGAACCTTTCTGCCGAACGATTGATCCAAAGCCGATAGCAGGTCCAACCTGTAGTGGTGGGTGAAGATGGAGAAACTTGTCCACATAGTCGCTTTACAGATCCGACTCGGAGAGGTCCCTTCTCTTTCCGCCCAGGACGGCGCTACTGCACGAGTGGAATGGGCGAATACCCCTGTGGGAGGAGGCTCTACTCCGGATGCTCTCTAGGCTTCCCTAATAGCCGTTCGTAGCCACCTAGCTATAGTATTTTTGGAAGCATTATAGCTCTTACATGGTCCTGAGAACAGGACGAAGAGAGTTTGACCTCCTGAACTTTGTAATCTCTAGATAGTGTAATAGACACCTTCTCACATCTCTCTTTAGAATTTGATGGTGAAGGATAAAAGGTAAGTAGAATTATTTCCTGTGTTCTATGGAAGGCTGTTGAGACTTTTGGCAGAAAACCCGGGTCAGTTTTTAGCACTACCCGGTCTGGAAATATGCAACGAAAAGGCTCTACTATAGATAGGGCTTGTAACTCGCTTACCCGTCAAACTAGTTTTCTTTAATGGCAATAAAATCAGCTAAAGCGACCATAACTTGATTGTTGCTTCCTCTGGGGGTTCAAAAGGTTCTCTGGTCAACATCTGTAGAACCAGTGATAAGTCCCACTTCGTAAAAAATTTAAGGTATTGGCCTAGCTCTGGTCAATGCCTTAAAAAAAAAAAAATAAATCTAATAAGCGGTTCCTGAGATAACTGTCTCAAGAAAAACAGATAACGCGGCCACCTGGGCCTTCAGAGTACTGGCTACCAACCCTAGCTCCATACCCTCGTGGAGAAATTCTAGAACTGAAAGTATCTCCTGGGGAGGGAATTCTTTTGATAAGCACCAGGAGTTAAAACGTTTCCATGTTTTAAAATAAATTGCTCTAGTAGTCTTTTTTCGACTCCCTAAAAGGGTTGCGACCAGCTTATCAGATAAACCCTTTTTTTAGGATCTGCTCGTCAGTAACCACCCTGTCAGATTGAGTTGCTTGATATTTGGATGCTGAAGAGGTCCCTGGGTTAGGAGATCTTTCCAAAGCAGAAGCACCCAGTGGGGTCCCACAGCAATCCTCTGTATGGTTGCAAACCACGTCCTTTTGGGCCAGAAAGGAGCCACTAGAATCATACTCGTGGTCTCCCTTTGCAATTTCTTCAGAACAAAAAGGGATCATCTGAAAAGGAGGGAAGGCGTAGCACAAGTGGAAGTTCCACGTTTGTGCTAGGGCATCCAGGCCCCTTGATTGGTCTTGTCTGTTTAAATAAAAGGCCTTCACCTTTGTGTTGCTCTGATGCGAACAGATCTGAGGAAATCCCCATTTCTGTTAGTTCTTGGAAAACTTTGGGAGTCAGAGTGGAGTCTGAACCCCAAATTTTTTCCCTGCTCAGAAAATCCGCTACTAAATTCAGGTCTCCTTTTATGTGTTCCGCTGATAGGATTGTTTTCTGCCCAGGACAGAATCTGACTGGCTAAGGATAGCAGCACCCTGCTTCTTGAGCCCCTGTCTTGTTATACAAGATACAGCTGTGGCGTTGTCGGATAAGACCTGGATATGGAGACCCAGAAACAGCTCTTTGAAGGCCCATAGTCCCAACAGGGTGGCCCTTAGTTCCCTCCAATTGGAGGATCCCCTGGCCTCTGACTGTCCAGCTCCCCTGGGCCATCTGTCCCTCCAGGTGGGCACCCCACCCCCAGGAGCTCGCAGCCGTTGTTAACCTCCGATCTACTGGAAAACACCAAAGTAGACCCCTGTCTAGGTTTGAGTGACTCCTCCACCACCAGAGCTTCCTCTGAACTTGAGGGGGCATCCTGAATAGCTTCTCCAGGGACTCTCCATAGGACCAATTCCTCAATATTGCCCGTTGGAGATCCCTTGCATGGAGGCGCGCCCATTGTACTGCAGGAATGGATGCAGTGAGGAGACCCAAAACCGACATAGCTGCCCTGATAGAAATTGGCAGGTTTGTCTGGGTCCTCTTCACTGCACTTTGAACCTTTTCTATTTTCTCTACCGTGAGAAAAACTCTCCTGTATGGAGTCGATGGTGTATCCCAGGAATTTTGTCGACAGATGGAATCATGTTTGATTTCTCCCAGTTTATCAACCAACCGGGACCTTCCAAGTGTCTTTTGGTCCTTCTCAAGTCCTTCTCTAGTAGATTTGTATTGGCAAATATTCCCTCTACTCTGAGGGGGGCTAGGGCCCCTATGATTTTTGTAAATATCCTCGGAGATGAGGACAGCCCGAATGGAAGAGCGCTGAACTGGAGATGTAGGACTGAGCTTCCCGTCCTGACCGCAAACCTTAGATATTTTTGCGATGCTATGGCTATAGGTACATGGAGATACCCATCTCTTAGGTCTATGGATGCCATAAAACCGTTTGGCATCAGGAGACTTTACCGAGAAAATTGTATCTATTCTGAATTTCTTGTACCCGATTTGTTTAAAATCTTCAAATTCAGAATCAATCTGAATTTGCCTGATTGTTTCTTTACAAGATAGATGTGTGAGTAACACCCCAGCCCTACCTCCTCGGGGGGGAACATGTGATCACCCTTTGTTGAATCAATTCCTGTAAAATAGAAATCACGGCTACTGATTTTTATGGGTCTCGGGGAGCCCAAGTTAAATAAAACCGAGCCGGGGGGGGGGGGGGGGGGGGAATAATGAAAAAAATTCCAGCCTGTAACCCTCTTATTGCTTATTGTTTTGAGGATAAACAGACTGTTATTGACTTCCACTGTGGAAAGAAGGTCTGCAGCCTTGCTCCCAGTGTTGGAAGATGGTCACTGGCTCTTTGGGTTTGGGGTAGGGGGGTGGAACACCCTCGACTTGCCCCTCCCTCTAAGGCCTCCAGGGCCTTTTATATCCTGTCTCTTTAGTTTCCGAGGTTTTTCGAAAAGCACGAAAAATTTTAGCACCCTGACGCGCTCACCATCCGAACCCAGAAGGTATGAGGCTGTTCCAATAGCGCGAGATACGAATTCCAGCCGTGTCTCAGCCTCTGCCGCCTGTCTAGAAGAGGGTAGGGACTCCCCACAGCCTAACCCCCCTCGGTATGAAGGAGCGCGGACTCCGGAGCAAACCCTGCGCGTGAAGAGAGGAAGCTGGGCCAGGTCTGTACAAGCAAAAAGACCAACCGGTATGCCTCCAACTCTCCCCACCTGGAGAAAGTGCAGCACCCCCTGGTTCCCTGCAGCGCTTCCACCATGTCCGGAGGAAACACTACAACTGAGGCCATGGTGGAAGTGTCCAGTCTTTAACCACTTAAGGACCGCCGCATGCCAATGTACGTCATCACAATGGCATGTACGTGCTTGCCTTCCAGGGGGTGGGGGGTCCGATCGGACCCCCTCCCGCTGGATGCAGTGGTCCATTTCGCTTCAGGAGCAATCTGGGATGAGGGGACGGCCGTTGGTTTCTGGCCATCCCCTCTCGATCGCTCCTGGCGAATGAGAAGCTTCCTCCCGCTGTGTATAGTAAACACAGGCAGGGAGGAAGTGATGTCATTCTCCTCGGGGCAGTCTTTTTGACCGGACTAAGAGGAGAGCACTGAAAGTAAGTGCACCAAACACTACACGAACATATAGGCACACAAACAGCCCCCCCCCCCCATCACCCCCCTGATCGCCCCCCCCCCCCCGATCCCAGTGTCATTTATTTACTGATCACTGCATTCAGTGTCAGTTTTGACAGTAAAAAGTGTCAGGGCAGTTAGTGTTAGGTCCAGGGTAGCCCCCTACCACCCCCCAATAAAGGTTTAACCCCCTGATTGCCCCTAGTTAACCCTTTCACCCCCTTTTGCCAGTGTCACTAAGCGATCGTTTTTCTGATCGCTGCATTAGTGTCACTAGGTAGCTATTTTTTTTAGGTTCACCGCCAGGTTTTTATAGCGCTAGGTACCCCCATATACTACCCAATAACCGTTTTAACCCCGATTGCCCCTAGTTAACCCTTTCACCCCCTTTTGCCAGTATCACTAAGCGATCGTTTTTCTGATCGCTGCATTAGTGTCACTGATGCTGCTAGGTAGCTAGGTATTTTTTTAGGTTCCCCGTCAGGTTTTTATATAGCGCCAGGGACCCCCATATACTACCTAATAAAAATTTGAACCCCCTGATTGCCCCTAGTTAACCCCTTTCACCAGTGATCACCGTATAAGTGTTACGGGTGACTCTGGTTAGTTTGCTTTTTATAGCATCAGGGCACCCACCATTTATTACCCAATAAAGGTTTAACCCCCTGATCACCCGGCGGGCGATATCAATTAGGTTTTAGGGTCAGGGTCTGCGTCGCCCCAGGCGCTAGGTTAGTGCCAGTACCGCCAACACCCACGCGCAGAGCATAAGGCTGCCTTCACACTGGGGCGGTATTCAGGCGTTACAGTGCTAAAATTAGCGCCTGTGTAGCGCCTGAAAAAAACCGGCCCCTTTCACTCCAGTGTGAAAGCCGGAGGGCTTTCACACTGGAGCGATGCACTGGCAGGACGGTGAAAAAAGTCCTGCTAGCCGCATCTTTGGAGCGGTGAAGGAGCGGTGTATTCACCGCTCCTACCCATTAAAATCAATGGGACACCGCGGCAATACCGCCGGCAAAGCGCCGCTGCAGCGGCGCTTTGCGGGTGGGTTTAACCCTTTTTCGGCCGCTAGCGGGGGTTAAAACCACCCCGCTAGCGCCCGCAGACCGCCGCTAAAACGACGATAAAGCGCCGCTAAAAATAGCGGCACTTTATCGCCGACGCCGCTCCCGCCCCAGTGTGAAAGCAGCCTTAACCTCCCATAGTGGTATAGAATCTGAACAGATCAATATCTGATCAGATCTATACTAGCGTCCCCAGCAGTTTAGGGTTCCAAAAAAAAACGCATTGTTAGCGGGATCAGCCCAGATACCTGCTAGCACCTGCATTTTGCCCCTCCGCCCAGCCCACCCAAGTGCAGTATCGATCACTGTCACTTACAAAACACTAACCACATAACTGCAGCGTTCGCAGAGTCAGGCCTGATCCCTGCGATCGCTAAGTTTTTTTTGGTAGCGTTTTTATATTTAAATCCGGAAGGCGGTGCTTGGTTTTCGGGGTCCCGTACGTGGCTAGGCTCCCAAAAAGTCCCCCACATGTGGTATCCCCATACTCAGAAGCAGCAGAATTTATTTTGGGGTGTAATTTGACTTATGCCCATAGCATGTGTGAGCAATATATCATTAAGTGACAACTTTGTGCAAAAAAAAAAAAAAAAAAATTTTTAATATTCCTGCAGCTTGTGGCAAAATATAAAATTTCATGGACTCAACATGCCTCAGTAAATAGCTTGGGGTGTCTACTTTCCAAAACGGGGTCATTTGGGGGGGGTTTGTGTTATTTTGGCATTTTATGGCCTTCGAAACTGTGATAGGTAGTGAGGAGTGAAATCAAAAATTTGCACCCTTAGAAATCCTGAAGGCAGCGATTGGTTTTCAGGGTACCGTACGCGGCTAGACTCCCATAAGGTCCCACATATGTAGTATCCCTGTACTCAGGAGAAGCAGCAGAATATATTTTGGGGTGCAATTCCACATATAACTATGGCATGTGTGAGCAATATATCATTTAGTGACAACGTTTTGTAAACTTTTTTTGTGTCATTTAATCACTTGGGACAAAAAAAAAAAAAAATGGGCTCAACATGCCCCTCAGCAATTTCCTTGGGGTGTCTACTTTCCAAAATTGGGTCATTTGGGGGTTTGTACTGCCCTGCCATTTTAGCACCTCAAGAAATGATAGGCAGTCAAATTAAAAGCTGTGTAAATTCCAGAAAATGTACTCTAGTTTGTAGACGCTATAACTTTTGCGCAAACCAATAAATATACGCTTAGACATTTTTTTACAAAAAAATAAAAAAAAAATAAAAAAAAAAAATAAAAAAAAATAAAAAAAAAAATCGCAGAGACAATCAAATACCATCAAAAGAAAGCTATATTTGTGGGAAGAAAAGGACGCAAATTTCGTTTGGGTACAACATTGCATGACCGTGCAATTACCAGTTAAAGCAGTGTGAAATTGTAAAAAGACCTCTGGTCCTTAGGCTGAAAATTGGTCCGGGGCTGAAGCGGTTAAAGTAATGTGCAGTGTTTCCTGGCAAAAGTGGGTGGGGCTGCACTCTCTCCAGGTGCTATCCTGAAAGACTTAGGTCTCTTTCACACATGCGGATGGTATGTCCGTATTTCATCCATCCGTTTGCGGATGAAATACGGGCCATACATTCATCCCTATGGGATAGCGGGTGTCTGCGGATGAGCATCCGCAGACACCCGCTATTGTCCGCCTCCGCTATTGTCCGATTCTGCAGACAGAGGAAAATCCTATTTTTCTGTCCGTCTGCAGAGCGGATCGGATGAACACAGACAGACGGTCCGTGCTCGTCCGATCCCCATAGAGGAGAGCGGAGAGCTGACAGGGCGGTCCCCGCACAGTGTGCGGAGACCGCCCTGTCCGCAGCCGGCTCAGCGGGGACAACGGATCGATCCCCGCTGAGCAAGATCATCACGGGGCGGATCTTTACTGATCTGCCCCGTGTGAAAGAGGCCTAAGGGAGAAAAAATAAAAAATAAAAAAACACACACACACACTTCCACACAGCCTGTGCTATCAGGAGCAGTAAAAAAAGCTGTAAAAGTGAAGGGCGCGTTTGATGTTTTTAGGCATTTACCTTATATAGGGAGTGTTTTTAATGAACGCAGGAAAAGGCGCAGTAAAGCTTTTTAGTGTTACTTAGTGGAACCTAGTATTCACATCAAAAAAAGTTAAAGAAAAAGGCAAGACTGCTGGTTCCCAATCAATTTACTCAAGTCAGTGGGTGAGCATAATAACCATGCAATTAGCATTTCCAAAGAAAAGATCAGTGGCAGCATCCATATTTCATGACATGATTCCATCGATTTTAGCTTTAAGTCGTGAACATAACAGGTGCATGAAAGCAGCCCAAGTTTGGCATAGATTAAATGAATGTTTAGTCAAGATCAAAGTAAACAGTGGCTTGCCACAATAATTAACCCTCCTGGACAATTGTCTAGCACCCCTACAGGGCCCTCATTCCATATTGCTAGAAGCCCTCATTCATGTTCCCCTCCTCTTAGGATTCCAAGTGTGGGTCACATGAGAGGCCTACCCCAGGGTGGGTTCTGTTGGGCTAGGCACCTAGAACAAGGTCACTGCCTTACACATGGGGTACCTTTGCTTAACAGAAGAGTAAACTAGTTGACGCTTCGTGTTAACACACACACCAATACCATGGTTGCATTTAGGAGGGACACGCTGAGCCAATTGCCCTCTCCACCTGTTCAGCATATCTCTGCTCCCTCATTTCCTGTAACAGAATGGAACCCCGCCATGCGCTTCCATGTGTGTACTCAACTATTTCATTCACTGCAAAAATACAGTATACACACACACACACAGTCGCCTAGTGGATTACCAAAAATACCATTCAAAGCACATAACAGTGTTATACTCACAAAAGTGAGTCTGTCCCCCGAAACGCATAAGCTTTACCGTGTGGCCAGTCACCCACCTCACCAGTTTGAGCATTGTACATGACAAGCTTGATTTTATACTTGTGTGCATTTAATAAACAGCAGAAAAAGGGCACCTGGTTCAGTGCGATAGTAAAAGCAACACTTTATTCAGATACACTTACATAAAAGTATCTTGCAAGCTGCACACAGGGTGGACGTGGATCACTAAGCAGTCAGCTGTCACGAGGGATGAAAAGACCACTGTGGGGATAAGCTCAGACCCGCCGTATAGAGGTATAACTGGCAGCGACTCCAGGTCTCACAGAGCTAGCAAGAGACCAAATCAGGATGGGGCAGGTGGGCAGACGGCTGACTGATTGGCGATTCATATCCATCCATTGTGCAGCTTGCAAGACATTTTTATGCAAGTATCTGAATAAAGTGTTACGTGCTTTCACTATCACACTGACCCAGGTGCCCTCTTTCTGCCGTTTGCGTTTGTCTGAGGGAACTCCCATTTCCTGCTGGGGAGCTGCCAGTGACTGCAATCCCCATCCAGCTGTAGATCCATCCAGCCTGTGGACTTCTTGATATTCTTTACTATTGACTGTATGGACTAATTAATTTTGGTTACAGTGTTTCCCACTCCGTTATTGATAACTTATGGTCCTCTATATAGCTTCTAGTGAGTGCTGACACTACCTGGCAGTTCTGTGTGATACATTGATTGTATGCTTTTAATAAAAAACTTATTTTTGGTAATGCCCTAGGTGTTTGCACCCTTTTGTGTATAATATATATATATATATATGGAAGGACCACCCAGTCTGAGGAGTGCTGCATCACTGAAACCATTTCCCACAATAGTTCTGTTTGGGGAAGTGCTGGAGTTGAGCATTGGATGGCGTTTTTGGTTCTTCCTCTTCCATACGTGTGCTAAGGCTGAGAACCTCTGTGGCGCTGACCTGCTTCTGTTGCTATGGGAGACCGAAGGCTCATGGAGAGGGTGACAACATCCGACTGCAAGAGGCTGCACCATCTGTCAAATGCACTTGCATCAGGCTGCTGGTTACTTGCATTACACCCCTTTAGTAACTTCAGACCAGGCAAGGACAACATTTCCAGTAAAGCTTTTGAAGCTTTCAGCATAACCGTTCCCCAAAACAGTGTGCAGTCTTCCCCAAACGAATCCCCAACTCAGGTTTGTGGTTGTACAAAGAAAAGCAGATCTGGCGCTATACTTTTAAGAATTAAATGCCAAATAGAAAAAGTTGATACAGTAGAGAAAAATATACTTCTGTTGGTTCACCTATAGTCACATCATATCAAAAATACACTTATTGGTGAAAAATGTAATTAAATATATGTGAAGTGTAAATAAATCTTTCATAGAGACATGTTGGTTAGTAAAAATATTAGTAAAAATTGTGTACATGAAAAATTATATGCAAATACAAGAAAAATGACAAAAAAATAAAAAAAAGTGTATACAGACCCAATATACAATCCTTACGCAAAAGTGCTTACGAAAGATTAATTCGTGACAATACAACCAAGTATATCAAAAAGTGCAAATTGTGAAAACATCCCATAGGCTATCATTAAGTCCTCAGATATACAGGTGCAAGGAAGCACTGAAAGTTTCCACAAAGTCCCAAAAGATTATACAGATGATTTGTGCAGGAGATTTGAAGTTAAATAATGAAGATCTTCCCAGTGTACGTGACAAATTGGTGATGCCCTCACCAGATACCCTGCCCCTGCAGGGGTGGTATAGCCTCCACAGTGTAAGCCCTTGTGCCGCTATGTGGATCTCTGGGGGGTTCGCTTGTCATCCGCTGGAGGTACTTCGTTTTGGTTCTGTCTATGATGCAGGAGAGTTTTTTCCAGATACACCCACTGCAGGCAAGAAATTACTCAAAACCACCAACTGGACCTCAACTTTTCTTAGATGCATGAAGATTCACTTTAATACACTGTATGGCTGAAGCCAGACGCCGCGTTCTTAACAGCCGGGAGAATCGTCAGCAGGTTCCCTGACAGCTGATTTGTTTTCTTCACATTCGGCTTACACTGTGGAGGCTATACCACCCCTGCAGGGGCAGGGTATCTGGTGAGGGCATTACCAATTTGTCACGTACACTGGGAAGAACATTATTTAACCTCACATCTCCTACACAAATCTGTATAATCTTTTGTGACTTTGTGGAAACTCAGTGCTTCCTTGCACTTGTATATCTGAGGACATAATTATTGCCTATGGGATGTTTTCACAATTTGCACTTTTTGATATACTTAATTGTATTGTCACAAATTAATCTTTCGTAAGCACTTTTGCGCAAGGATTGTGTATTTTGTCTGTATACAGATACACACTTTGAAGTTTTTTTGTCCTTTTTCCTGTATTGGCATAATTTTTCACGTACACAATTTTTACTCATATTTTACTAACCAACATGTCTCTGAAAGATGTATTTACACTTCACATATATTTATTCAATTACATTCTTTCACCAAAAGAAGTATATTTTTGATATTTTGTGACTATAGGTGAATCAACAGAAGTATATTTTTCTCTACTCGATCAACTTTTTGTATTTGGCATTTAATTCTTAAAGGTATAGTGCTTTTCTTTGTACATCCAATATATTCCCACCCACGGGGTGGTGATATTAAGCAGAGGCAGCTCATACCATCAATATATTGTCTCTATCCATAGCGTAATCCCCCTTTTTTCAGGTTTGTGGTTGCCCGTTGATTTTTGGCAAGATCCATCTTGAAAGTATCCAGTAGCTGGTGTCTTTCTGGCAAACTGCAAGTCCCAGCAATCCTGTGCTGTGGAAGGGTCCTGAAGCAGATGTTCTTTAAGAAGCATGCCGGACTCTGCATGATGCAGCAGGCTGTCAGGACTCTGGCAAGGACAACCATGAACAAGCAAAGGACTATGAACCCCAGGAACCAGCCCCCTGTCCTTTATAAAAATCACACAGGACCAATATGTTGAACTCTAGAAGCCTGCCAAGAAGAGATCGGGAAACATAACTAACCCTCCCAGCTGTGACAGCACCTAAAAAAGGGCAACGTGCCCACACACTCCTAAAACGCAAGCTCTCCTAGCTGCATAACACACCCCAAACTTGCACAATTACAAGCTAAAACAACAAAAGTGAAAAAAAAAAAGTGAAACATAGTACAGTGTACATTAGCAGGCTATGGAACAACGTTTTGGCCAATAGTGCAAACATCCAAACAATGTTCATACAGAAAAAAAAGTCAGGGTCGGGCACATAGACTAGTTCTCCCTTAACAGGGTGGGTTCCACTAATCCGATGAATCAGGAAATGGCCATTCGGTTTAACAATATTTATCCGAGCCATCATGTGCCTCCCAGTGTTGTAGAAACAGTATAGCTGATGGAACTCCGCTTCAATGCACTAATTCTGCTTTTGGAAGCTCTGAAGATGTTCTCAGACACAAGGTTTCCCATACTGGTTGGCTGTACAGTTTAGGTCACTTTCCAGCTGAACGAACAATTTCTTAGTGACATAGCAGGAACACCCGTCCATACTTTTGCATGACCTGGAGATTATAGTTCATTATATATATATATCTCTACTAAAGCTGAAGTGGGTGCTGGCAGTGCCCGTGTCAGAGGGAGAACGAGGCAGGGTTTGGCAATGGTGGCAGCTCTTCATCTAGGTCTAAGACCAAACTCTCCCAGGAGATCCCTTGGGGTGTATTCCAGCAAAGGTGGTTACATAACATCCCACAAAGGGGAGTGAAAGACGAGTGCTCTCTGGACAGTACCTAGCAGGGGAATCCAGTACTGGTTGAGGTGGCAGCTCCCCAAGGATGAGCTCCAAGGTGCACTGTCAATTCATCAGCTGGGTGTTTTTGATCTGGTGGTATGGGATGGCAGCCGGACTCCTGGAGTGCTCTGGAGGCCCTCCTGGCATCTTCTGGGCAAAAGGACCACCACCTGGTCCTGATCTTCAACCTGCTCTGATGAGTTTGTTAGTATCCAGAATTTTAGGATCCTCCTTGAGAATCTGCTGGAATAGCAGGCTGTCAGTCATAGCAGTGAGCCCAAGGGGGGCAAGTGTTGCCAAATGCCTTCAGTAGGTAGGGCATAGGATGAGCAGCTCTACTCAGGTCCCCAAGTAGCAAGAGGCAAATAAGCAGGCCGATACAGAATCCCAGTATCTGTGACAAGGATCCTCTTCCACAGTAGCTGGCCATGGCATCTGGCAGCAAGGCATGTGGAGCATCTTTCCAACTCTGTTTGCTGTATACATCCCTCATCAAGGAATCTGCCAATCCAGTGAGGGTACTTTATGGACTAGCCAATCAGGAAGCCGACATGTGCAGTTCATGTGAACTATTGTTGGGCAAGCCTGGACAGGTTCTCACTAGGCAACTATGCCATGGTCCCTTTATCCATAGTCTTCAGGTGTATGTAGTAAACCTAGCCCCCCACGTTCTGTGCCAAAACATAGGGGTAGGTAGTAGGCAGTTGGTACCACCAATTTTCCCTCCTTGATGGGTGCCAAATGTGGGTCACACAAGAGGCTAACCCCAGGGTTGATTCTTCTTGCCTATGCTAGGCACCTAGAACAGGGTCACTACATTGCACATGCAGTACCTTTTCTCCATAGACAAGTGAACTCATTGACGCTGTTCATGTTAATACACGGCAATACTGTCACTTGCATTTAGGAGGGATGTGCTGAGCCAATGCCCTCTTCCACCTGTCCAACATATCTACACATCACGCCAAGCAACGGAATGGTGTCCCACTGTGCATCTAGCACAGGCTCCAAGTGTGACCTCACTGAACTATTCCATACCTGTGCAGAAGCTAAGGACCTCTGCGGCACTGACCTACTTCTGTTGCCATTTAAGATGGACCACTCATGGATAGAGGGTCAACCAAATCTTACTGCAAGAGACTGTTTCTCCCCTCCCCCCCCCCCGTCAGACATGACAATGCGATTAACTGATCCCAGGTCATAGACCAGTGATGGGGATCCTTGGCACCCCAGATGTTTTGGAATTACATTTCCCATCATGTTCATGCAGTTGAGCATCATTCCTAAAATGTTTGTAGCAGAATCTGACCTCTTCCAGTCTAATGGGAACCATCAAGGCCAAAGATAGCTGCCATCCAATATGTGGTGGGTTGTGAGGCATTGTGGTTACAGAGGTGGTAAAAGTCATTGGGAGCCAGACAATTTGATGTAAAAGGTTTTATTTCTTTGAAAGTCCTTTTTATATTTTGTAGGGGAAAGAGGGTTAGGACCAGGACACCCTTAAGTAGTTTCAATTTTAAATGGCAGACTCCAATAGGAGAACAGCGGTACAGGGAAAGGCCCCAACAAGGTGCCACTTCTGCACATGCAAGATTGCTGTCTCCTATGACAACAGTACTTTATAACAGTTCCTAACTCAAAGTAACAGTTCTCAGCCATACTACAACTTATTGTACTTCAGCCCCTTGAGCACCTGGTCTCACTGGATCCTCTGATTAACCAACTCTGAATCCTGAGTGCATCAAGGCTTTTGTGGTGGTATCTCCCTCAAGCGTCACCCATGCTTCCCTGCTGGGTCCCTAGCTTGGCACTTCAGATACCTTCAAGCTTCACCCCTGCTGACCAGCTTGGTCCCTAGCTTGACACACAAGGCTGCTCTGCAAGCACCGCGTCCACATACAACATATCAACTCATATGGCGGTCCGGGTGGCACACAAGTTGCCGGATCTCCTGACCCCCCAAATATATAGGCTCTACCAGTAGGCCAAGGGATTCAACAAAATCCCTGCCCATTGGCTGAGATAACACACATACCCATAACCTGAGCTTGAGTTCTTAATCCAATACCTCCAAATCCCCGGCCCCCTCGTGGTAGAAGAGGAAAGTACAACCAGGCCAAATTTAGGGAGAAGTCAATGGATCCCTAGCAATCAGCTGCAGTAGCTACTCCTGTCAAGGATTTTGGGGAGGAGCTCCCTGACTAAACCCCAGGGCGCTACATGTAAATAACTGGATATTAACATTTAAAAGTAAAGTTGATCTAAGGAACATCAGATTGCCTCTTGGGGTTTCAGGAAGGAATTTTTTCCCCTGCTGGAGCAAATTGGTTCATGCTTTGCTGGGGTTTTTTGCCTTCCTCTGGATCAACTGTGGCTATGGGATTGTAAAATTCTCTTCTCCTCCCCCCCCCCCCCACCTTATTTTTCTTGGTTGAACTATATGGACCATTTTTTTTTTACTAGACTAATGCCTATTACACAGGGGCTGAATGCCAGGAGACAAATCAGCAAGTTCAATAAAAACCAGCTTACATTCCACCCGTGTGTATGTCTGCCAGTCTGACAGAAGCTAGCCATTTCGTCAGCTTATGTCAGACAAAAATTCTGTACTAAAATCATACAGCAGCTCTGACTGGAGCGGTCAGGTATTTTTCGTTCAACACACTATGTACCTGTACAGGTAAGAGTCCATCTTTGCCGAAATTCCATCCTGGAAGCATTCAGTAGCTGCTGTCTTCCAGGCAGACTGCAAGTCCCAGCAATCCCCCTATGCTGTGGAAGGCTCCTAAAGCAGATGTTCTGTAGCAGGCACTCTTGACTCTGCATGATGCAGCAGGCCAACAGGATGTACTCTGGAAATGGTGACCAACAAATAATGAGCAATGAACTATGAACCCTGGGACCCCTGTCCATTTAAAAGTTACAGGACCAGTGGGTCAGACCCAAGAAGCCAGCCAAGAGAGACCCGGGAAACATGATCAACTCTAACCCTCCTGGCTGGGACAGCATCTTGCCTACATGAACTGCTTCTATTGATTATAAGACAATAAAAAGTTGAACAGATTCAAATGCACTGTTATCTATTGTATTAGACAGTTAAGAGTTGATTGAAGGATAAGTTTATATTTAGGAACATGTGCCATCCGTTTTTAGGGTGGAACATGTAAAAAAAGTTCAACTGCTGCGGTTTTCTTTTATCGTCTTCCAGGACAGCCTCTGAGATAAGCAAGAAACTTGCTGTTAGGGAGGGACCACTGCCTGGAAGACCTTTCTCCCAAACGCCTGATCCTTAACAGCAACCAGGTCCAAGCGGTAATGCTTTGCGAACGTGGAGTAGCTGGACCACGTTGCATGCTCTGCAGATCTCCTCCGGAGTGGCACCGGCTTTCTCTGCCCACGAAGCTGAAACCGCCCTAGTTGAATGCACCTTAAATAGAGGCTTGCCTCCCTGCATGCCTCAAACTGTCATCCTAATCCATCTGGCGATGGTGGATTTAGAGGTCTTAAATCCTTTGCGTGACCCCCGCAAAATTCACAGAGATTCTGTCTTCCTGAAGTCTTTGCAGATTTCTAAATAAACTAAAAGGCTACACCTAACATCAACTAAACTGAATTCTCCTACCCGCATCACCTTCTGAGGAGTAAAATGTTGGCAGGATAATGTCCAGAGTTCTATGAAAAGTAGAAGAAACTTTGGGGAGGAAACTAGGATCTGTTTTAAGCACAACCCTATCCTCCAAAATAAAACAGAAGCCTGCAGCTCACTCACTCTTCTGGCTGAGGTGATTGCAATCAAAAAAGCAGTCTTTAAAAATATCCATTTAATATCAGATTTCTCCAGAGATTCAAAGGGACTCTTTGCAAGTGCACCAAGTACCAAGGATAGAGCCCAAGAGGGACAGGATCTGACCTTCACTGGCCTAGACCTGGAGAGGGCTTTAAAGAAACTCTTTACAAACCGATCAGGCTAAAAGCTGGATATAATAATGCGTGGGATATGAATACCATTGACATGAACTATAAACTTCTAGCAAGATGGTATCAGACCCCAGAGAGAACCTATAAATTCCAAGTGGAGGGATCACCACTATGCTGGAGAAATGGTAAAAAACGACATCAATAATACATATATGGTGGAATTGCCCAAATATAAAGGAATACTGGCAAGAAATAGTGAATACAGGAGATAAGAGGAGAAAATAGAAAATCGTCTGCCTGTTTCATGAGCAATATATGAAAACAATTATTTCAAAACTCCTTAATGCAGCAAAAAGGTTGATCCCAAAAAAATGGTTAAAGAGTGAAAACCCAGGTATAAAAAGAATGGCTTGAACAAATAGAGTATTACAAGAAAATGGAATCCCTGGGCAGCAGAGATAAAGGTCAATATGAAAATCATGTCAGTATATGGGCAGGTTGGGAAAAATGTAAGATCTCAGATAAATATCTGGAGAAGATGGAGGGCAGATGTCCGTGAGTCAAAGGAAAGATATAGAATCAGACAAATCCAGGAGTGGTCTGTGGTGCAAGAAATAGTATGACAACATACGGAAGTCTTTTTTGTATTGTAAGTGATTAAAAAATTGAATATATTAAAATAACTAAAACGGTTATAGTAGAATAAACCACTATGATGTGAAAACGAGAAGGGACAAAATTTAACTGCAAAGTTGAAATAAGTCTCTTGAAATATTTTGCTGAAGTGGAACAAATAAATAAAATCTTGCTGCAGGGGAACCTGAAGAAAAAAAAAAAACCCTAGTTAGACTTTCTACAAGTCTTTCCGGACAGCACCTGGAGAGAGCGCAGCTCCACCCACTTTCCCAGGAAACACTGCAGTCAGTTTTCTTTAAAGACGGATGCTTCCACCATGGCCTCAGTTGTTCAAAGAGTACCTCCAGCCATGCTGAAAAATAGATAAGCAGAACATAGCAAATAACACCACGTTTTACAACACAATTTAGGGTGGGTCATCGGTGCTGTCCTTAAAGACTCGTAGAAATACCGTTACCGGTAAGTAACTAGGGGTTTTCTCCCTACGCCTTTCAGGACAGCACCTGGAGATAAGAGTACTTACTCTAGGGTGTGACCACCGCCTGCAGAACCTTTCTGCCAAACGATTGCTCTGCTGCTGATAGCAAGTCCAATCTGTAGTGGCGGGTGAAGGTGGAGAAACTCGTCCATGTGGCCGCTTTACAAATCCGACCTGGAGAAGCTCCTGCTCTTTCCGCCCAGGACGTTGCTACTGCCCTTGTTGAATGGGCCACTACCCCTGTGGGAGGATCAGCCCCTAAAGCTTTATACGCTTCACTGATAGCCATCCGCAGCTATCTACCTATAGTGTTTTTGGAGGCACCATACCCTCTACGTGGTCCTGAAAACAAAATGAAGAGCGAATTCGACTTTCTGACTTCTCTTGCGATTTCCAGGTAGTGTAATAAACACCTTCTCACGTCCAAGCTATGGAAAGACTTTTCCCTAGGGCTGGCTGGTGTGGGGCAAAAGGTAGGAAGGATTATTTCCTGTGTCCTGTGAAAGGCGGTCGGAACTTTTGGTAGGAAACTTGGGTCAGTTTTCAACACTACCCGATCTGGGAAAATATAACAGAAAGGTTCTACAATAGATAGGGCTTGCAATTCGCTTACCCTTCTAGCTGAAGTAACTGCCACTAAAAGGGCCAGTTTGAGCGACCATAATTTGAGCGTCGCCTTCTCTGGAGGTTCAAAGGGTTTTTTAGTCAAACCCTGCAGAACCAGGGATAGGTCCCATTTCGGAAAAAACTTAAGGCACCGGCCTAACTCTGGACAGTGCCTTAAAGAACCTAATAAGCGGATAGACGTCTCTCCAGGAAAACCGATAAGGCGGCCACTTGGGCCTTTAAGGTGCTGGCCGCCAATCCCAACTCCATTCCCTCATGGATAAATTCTAAAACCGAAGGGATTTCCATTGGTGAAAAACTTCTTTGTTATACACCAAGAATTAAAGCGTTTCCACGTTTAAAAAAAATTGCTCCAGTGACCTTTTTACGGCTACTTAAAAGGGTTGAAACCAGTTTATCTGACAAACCCTTCCCCTCTAGGATTTGTTTCTCAGTAACCACCCTGCAAGTCTGAGGTGTTCTATGTTTGGATGTTGAAGGGGTCCCTGAGTTAGCAGATCTCTTCGAAGAGGAAGAACCCAGTGAGGCTCTATCGCCATCCTCTGAATGGTTGCCAACCAGGCCCTTTTGGGCCAAAAGGGAGCCACCAGAATAATGCTTGTGGTCTCCCTCTGTAGTTTCTTTAATACCAAGGGTATCAGCTGAAAGGGGGGGGGGGGGAAGGCATAGCACAAACAGAAGTTCCACGGTTGTGCTAGCACATCCAGACCCCTGGCTTGATCCTGTCTGTTTAGAGAAAAGTAGTTCTTCACTTTTGCATTGCTCTGGGATGCGAACAGATCCACCTGAGGAGCCCCCCACCTTTCTTTTAGCTCTAGGAATACCTCCGCGTTTAGGCTCCACTGATTCCAGTATTCTCTCTGCTCGGAAAGTCTGCCACTGAATTCAGATCTCCTTTTAGGTGCACCGCTGTTAGGGACCCAAAGTTGTTTTCCGCCCAGGACAGGATCTGAAGGGCCGAGGAAAGCATCGCCCTGCTCCTCGTGCCTCCTTGCTTTGTTATATAGGCCACTGCTGTCGCATTGTCCGATAACACCTGGACATGCTGCCCTCGTACCAGTCTCTCGAAGGCCCATAGTCCTAGGAGAATAGCTCTCAGCTCCCTCTAATTGGATGATCTCCTGGCCTCCCTGTTTGACCAATTTCCTTGAGCCATTGGGCCTTCCAGGTGGGCACCCCAACCCCAGGAACTCGCATCTGTTGTCAGCCTCGTCCCCATGGGGAAACACCAGAGCAGGCCTCTGTCCAGGTTTGAGCGGTTCCTCCACCACCAGAGCTTCCTCTGAACTCGAGGAGGCATTCTGATCAACTTCTCCAGGGATTCCCCATAGGACCGATTTTTTTAAATTGCCTGCTGGAGATCCCTTGCATGAAGCCGTGCCCATCCTACTGCTGGAATTGATGCAGTGAGGAGACCCAGTACTGACATAGCTGACCTTATAGAAATTGGTAGGTTTGTCTGGACCCTTCTCACGGCATCTTGCACCTTCTCTATCGTTTCCTCCGGGAGAAAAATACTCTCCTGTACGGAATCAATGGTATATCCGAGGAATTTTATTGACCGAAAAAAGATCAGATTTGATTTATCCATGTTTATTATCCAGCCAAGACTTTCTAGGTGACTTTGTCCCCGCTAGGTCCTCTTCTAATAGTTCCCTTGTCTTGGCAAATATTAGGAGGTCGTCTAAATAAGAGACAATCGATATGCCCTTTAGTCTGAGGAGGGCTAGAGCTTCTGCTACAATTTTTGTAAATATCCTTGGGGAGGAGGATAGTCCGAAAGGAAGAGCTCTGAACTGAAGGTGCAGAGTTGAGCTTCCCATCCTGACCGCAAACCTTAGATATTTCTGTGATACTAGGGCTATAGGTACGTGGAGATATGCATCCCTCAGATCTATGGATGCCATAAAACAGCTTGGGGTCAAGAGACCCCTCACTGAAAAAATGGTGTCCATCTTGAATTTTTTGTACCTGATTGCGCTGTTTAGTATCTTCAGGTTTAAAATGAATCAGAATTTTCCCGAAGGTTTTTTTATCAGAAAAACGTGGGAATAGCAACCCCTCTTCTTTGGAGGGAACCTTCACAACCACCCTCTGTTGAATTAACTCCTGAAGGATTGAAGTCATGGCCATAGCCTTCTCTAGATCTCGGGGGGCCTGAGTGACATAACGAGCGGGTGGGGTCTGAGAGAACTACAATCTGTAACCCTCCAAAATAGTCTTGAGGATGTACGGACTGGTCATTATCAACTCCCATTGTGGGAAGGACTGTAGCCTCACTCCCACAATCGGAGGACAGTCATTGGATTTTAGTATTAGGGGGGCGGAAAAGGACCCCCGACTTGCCCCTGCCTCTGAGATCTCCAAGGCCTTTTGTAGCCTGAATCCTTTGAGTCTGGGGTCTTTCGAAAAGTACGAAAATTTTTACTGTTTTGAGGGACCACCTTCACTGGGAAGGCTTTTTTCTTATCAGCCTTTCTATCTAGTGTGGCCTCAAGATTAGGCCCAAAGACCAAGTCCCCCTCAAAGGGCAAACCACATAATTTGGCCTTAGAGGCCGAATCCCCAGACCACGTTTTAACCCATAAAGCCCTACGAGCTGAATTTACCAATGCCGAGGATCTGGCTGACATTTTCACCGATTCAGCTGAGGCGTCTGCCATGTACCCCACTGCCCTAAGTAGTACTGACAGCGTATCCAGCAGGTCCTTACGTGGCGTTCCTGCCTCTATATGGGCTTTTAGCTGTTCCAGCCAATGCTCCAGATTTCTGGCCACCACCGTTGAGGCCATAGCTGGCTTTAAGTTCGCCAAGGTAGAATCCCATGCCTTCTTTAATAAGGAGTCCGCCCTCTTGTCCATGGCATCCTTCAGGATACCCATGTCCTCAAATGCGAGGTCTGTTTCTTGAGACCTGAGAGAAAGCTGCATCAAGTTTTGGTTTCTTGTTCCAAACTTGAGAGCCATCTTCAAAACGGAAATCTCCGTTTGAGGGATCTGGAAAAGAAAGGGGCCCTCTCCTGGTCCTTCCACTCTTTTTATTGTTTCCGACAGAAACTTGTGTACGGGAAAAGCCCTGTGTTTTACCTCGCCCTGAAACATTTTATCATGTAATGATAGCTGGGCTTTATCCTCTGAGATGTTGAGGGTGGTGTGGATAACTTTCAAAAGATCGTCCACTTCCTCCAGGGATAATTTATAACGAGAAGAAGAGAAATATGTTTTTCACTTCATCCGATTCTTCCCAAGAACCTGAACACCTGGGTCTTCATCCTCTAAGATACTGCCCGATCTGGATGCAGTAACGGAAGAGAGCGGGGTACTGTGCTGCTATCTGCAGCTGGGCATCTGTCCAGATAGGAACGGAACGTTTCAAAAGTGTCTGCCAGTTCCTTCCGGAAGGAGTTCAATAACTCCCCTTGCTGAGTCGCAGGCGCAGCAGGAGTAGTTTCCTCTTTAACCAAGTCCGCTATGCAGGATCTGCATAACACCTTAGTCCAAGACTCTAAGAACGTTTCTACAAGACGGACATTTCTTTTTAATAGGAGGGGAGGAATGCTTGGTCTTCTGAAATACACAAAAAAAAAAAAACAACATTCCATTAAACACCCCAGCATACCATCAAGGCAGAAAAAACAAAAACAAAGGAGCTATCCCTTTAACTCCTGTTTTCACACCACCACCAGTAACTCCCCCCCACGGATTCACTAAAATAAACACATAGGTAACAATCTTCCTGATACATCAAACAGGAAGATTGCTGCAGGCTTCCCTAGAAAAAAAATGCAAGATCCAGGAAGGGAGAAAACATTACTATGCCCCTACAGTAAGGAACAGAGACCACTGTCTCTGCCTACCTGAGGCTGGCTGACATGGGTGGCTCCTGCTCCCGCCATGGCCGTCTGTTCCTCCTCCATAGCGCGAGGTCTGGACGGCGTTCCGCACAACTATTTAAATTTTCCCGGGTCGTTTGCCGCTGTGAGCGCTGGAAATTATGTCAGCCGGGGAAGAACCACCCCCTCCTCCTGTGTTCCAACGGCCGGAACCGGAAGCCGCGTCGCCGGAAGTTCCGCCCTCGGCCGTAATGACGCGCTCGTCCACGGGACCCGGAAGGAATGAGGCTTTGGGGGAGGAGGCACAAAATACAAAACAACCAAGCCTCCAAGCCTATGCCTCCGGTCTATGAGGACCGCAACCTCCCAGCAGCCTGACCCTTGCCGGGTATGAAGAGGAGGGGACACCGGAGCATCCACCACCTCACGTAAGGGAATAAGCTGGGCTGGTCCTGTGGAAGAAAACATGCCTAAAAGCAGTATGCCTCCTACTCTCACCACCTGGAGAGAGCGCAGCACACCCCTGGTTCCCTGCAGCGCTTCCACCATGGCGGAGGAAACCCTACAACTGAGGCCATGGTGGAAGCATCCGGTCTTTAAAGAAAACTGACTGCAGTGTTTCCTGGGAAAGTGGGTGGAGCTGCGCTCTCTCCAGGTGCTGTCCTGAAAGACGTAGGGAGAAAACGCTTAAAAGCGGCAGCCTGTACCTTCAGGGTGCTGACAGAAAGCCCTAGTTCCACTCCTGCCTAGAAGTCGTCCAGCACTGATGGAATCCCTGGTTCTTCCTGCCCCCATTATGCTAACCAGGAATTTTGAGGATGCCGGATAGGACCCTGTGTAACCAGATCCTCCCTCATTGGAAGATGAATAGGAGGATATATTGCCAACCTCTTTAGGACTGCAAACCAGGCCCTTGGTCAGAACCATTTCCCGGGTCTGAAATCTCTGGAGGACCGCCGTACGGGGGGGGGGGGGGAGAAGGCATAGCACAGGTGAAGTACCATGCAGGGAGAAGAACCAAGCAACCTTGTTGCTTTCTGAGGCGAACAAATCCACCTCTGGTATGCCCCAGGTCATCACAACCTCCATGAACACTTCCTGGTTGAATGACCATTCGTCCCGTTTCACACACTGACGACTGAGAAAGTCCACCAGCGAGTTCTGAGCCCCCTTTACATGAACCGCTGACAGCGAAGCTAGGTTAGACTCGGCCCAAGACAAAATTTCTCCTGCTATCAACTGCAATGCAGGGCTCCTGGTCCCCCCCTGCTTGTTTAAATATGAGACAGCAGATGCATTGTCCGACCTTACTTGGAGATGCTGTCCCTTTATTGTTTGCTGGAAGGCTACCATTGCCTTCTGCACTGCCAGTAATTCCCTCTGATTTGAGGTCCGTCTGGCTTCCATCCGAGACCAGGATACTTGAATCAGATCATTTTCCAGGTGTGCTCCCCAGCCGAAACAGCTGGCATCTGTTGTCAGCACCAGAACTGCTGGTCTGAACCACAACAGACCCTTGTCCCACTTGTGACTGGAACACCACAACCACAGTGTCCTTTTGACTCTGGTGGATATCAGCAATGCACTGTAATGGCCCTGATGCGCAGCAAGGGCTTCTGCCAGGACCTTTGTAAAAATCCTGGGAGAGGAGGCTAGGCCAAACGGAAGTGCCCTGAATTGGAAGTGGAGAATGTCTGAGTTCACCCTGACTGCCAGTCTGAGGAATTTCTGGAATTCCCGATGTATGGGCACATGCAAATATGCGTCCCTGAGGTCGATAGTTGCCATATAGCAATCAGGAAACAGGTTCGTTATCTTGAAGTTAGACTCCATCCTGAAACGCTTGTACCTGAAAAAACTGTTCAGGGGCCCGAGATTGAGAATCAACCTGAACTTGCCCAATGGCTTGCGAACTATGAACACATGGGAATACCCCCCCTGTCCACGGTTCCGCATCTGGTACTCGGCTGACCACCTGTTGATCTAAAAACTCCCAACAGTAGACTCAGAGCTTCTGCCTTCTCCCAGTCTCTGGGTAACTGGGTTACTAAGAAGGTAGGTGGGGGAATGGCATTAAACTCCAGCTTGTAGCCCTTCTCTAGTATTTCTAATATAAAACGGACTTGAAGTTGCGTTGGTCCTTTGTGGGAGGAAACCCCCCAACCTTCCTCCCACTAGAAAACAAGAGTCACTGGGACTTTGGGGTGGTTTGAGAAGGATTGAATAGTATTCTTTCTCTGCCACAACCCTTGTGACCCGTCCATTGTTTTTTTAGGCCAACCCTCTCTCCTGCTGGGTCTGTTGCCTAAATCCTCGACAAAGACGCCTGAGGGCAAACTATCTCTGGAAAGGCTTTCTTTTTTTCCTGGGTACACTCCAGGGCCTCCTGGAGCCTAGGACCAAAAAGGTGATCGCCTGAAAAAGGTAATCCACAAAGCCTGAATTGTGATGCTGCATCTCCTGACCAAGGCTTTCAACCCTACAGCCCTTCTTGCAGCATTAACCAAAGCTGCAGACCTGGACAGTTTTACCGACTCCCCAGAAGCATCAGCTAGGAACCCAACTGCTTTAAACAATAAAGGAAAAGATTTTAGCAGCTGTTGTCGAGACGTGCCTGCAGAAATGTGAGACTGCAACTGGCATCCCAAGCCCTCTTTAGCAGCACATCACCCCTTTTGTCCATGGGGTCCTTAAGGGATCCCAGATCGAAAGCCAAATCAGTCTTTTGGAAACCTTCGCTAGCGGTGCATCCAAATTAGGTACCTTGTTCCAAGGCTGGGCCACGTCCTTTTCAAAGGGGAATCTACGTTTGAGACTGCCTGAAAAGAACAATCTCCTCTCAGGGTGCTCCCACCCCAGCAAGATCGCTTCCACTAGAGATTTGTGCACAGGGAAAACTATTTTTGGGCAGAGACCCCGATACACAAGGCCATGCTTAGAAAGCTGTACAGACTCCTCTCTGATCTCTAGGGTGTCATAGATCGCTTTTAATAAGTCCCCCACATTGTCCAATGTCAATTTGTACCTGGACACTCTGGAGTAATCTTCCTCTTCATCAGAATCAGACCCTGAGAAGAGGCAAGTGATCTGGGCTCCCTCCCCCCATCTTCCCCATTCTCCTGAGTTCAGACAGGGAGGGCAAACTTGCCGCTCTTGATAAGGGCACAGAGGGACCCTGCATCCTATCCATCTTTCCTCAATGATGGAAAGATGGATGCAATTTTGCCTTTTACTGACGTAAGGATCTTATGACACTGTCATGAAGTCATCCTTTAATTTGACACATTCGGGGCAAAGCGGTTTCTCCCAATTGGGACCGAGTTTTGTCTCAAACGGCACACTTTTTCCTGGGAGGCTGTATCTGAGGTCTGCCCTGTGCTTTACCCTGAAAGCAAAAGAAAAGACCGAAGACAAACTGTGAGCCTATTCCCAACCCTCACCACTGTGCTCGGGGGGGGGGGGGGGGGGTGCATGGGGAGGAGAAAAAAAAAAAAAAAAAAAGTGTCCTGCCCTTCACCTGTGGTTCCCCACCCAGGGAATGGCTTTGGTCACAAGACTTACCCCCTCCCAGAGTAAGCCATGCTCTGCCCTCACCACGCTTACCTGAGAGGAGCTGGTGCCAGAAGAACCAGAGTCGACCGCCTGAACTGCTGCAGTGCCCTCCATGGCTCCTTAGTGTTGTCACAGCCTCTGCTGGAGCTACACAGGCTCCGGACGCCCAACAAGACACACGCTGCACCTGGAGACCCGAACCATGACTCCTGGTGCCCCCTGATGATGCGGTTCCGTCGAAATCTGCGTCACTTCCGTTCATTGGAACGCAGATGCCCCTCCTCGGATGCACGCACAGTCATTGCTATACCTGGAACGGATGTTCAACATGCCACGTGGACGCCGTTCGTTTTTGGTCCCTGCTCGTTCGGCGAAGGACAACCAGTTTGTGCGGCAAAATGGAGGTAGGGGATCTGCCGCTCTTCAGAGGACTAACAGTTTACAGGCAGCAGTGTACAAGCAGCCCTCTTTTCACTGCTGTAGACAGGCGGGAAGTAGGCCTGCCGTCCTGGAAGATTTCCCAGAAAGACAGCTACCGGTAAGTAACTGGTACCTTTCTCAAGTCATCTTCCGGGACGGCACACCCGAGAGGATAAACAAGTACCTCAGGCCTACCTTAGGGTGGGGCCACTGCAAGACCCTCTTGGCGAACCTTGGTTCTGCAGTGAGCTTTACCTCCACTCCATATGCTTGAAGGCATCTTAGCTGGATCATGCGGCTGATCTGCAGGTCTGCTCCACCGATGTCCCTGCCTTTTCCGCTTCGGATGCAGGATCTAGGTGGAATGGGCTCTTAAAGATGGAATCAGAAAACATGTTCAACTTGTAGGTTAGCAATGTTGCCTATCTCATACCTCTAACAACCATGGCCTGTTGTGCCTGTAGGTGCTACTTAGAACCACTAAAAAGATAAATCAGACCTGTGCAAGACAAGGACACTACATTAATCAATAAGAGGGCCTGTCTTAACACAAAAAGGGAAATAAAACTGCAAAAAAAAAAATAAATAAAAAAGGGGGGGGGGGGGGGGGCCTGACAGACCACCTTTTTTGTTCTTTTATCTTTATGTCAGCAAAGACTAAAGGGAAGCCTATTTAAGGGTAATAGATTAACAGAAGCTTGATCCCTGGGTTTAAGGCATGCCCAATTTATGTCTTTACTTACGCCTGAGAGCCTACTTCAGGAGATTAAAGTCCCTAGCAGGAGTAGACTACCCATATTGCTACGTCTAGTTTTGCTAAAAGGGCAAAACGAAGGCCATGCACAGAGCCGAAACCTATTCGATCGGGTATACATCTTTATACTTCAGCCTCAGGCCCCAATACTCCTCTGAACAGAACTCTCCAAGTTGTTACTAAACAGGGCTATTCATTATCCCCTTCCTCCAGTGTCCCATAACCCTACAGGGCTTCAACCCTAGGAAATGGTTCTGGCATCCCTGAATGTAAGGGGGTCGAGGTTTTCTGACATGTGGCATCTGCAGCCCAAACTCCTGGCCCCTCCATGGAAAAGAAGGCTGAAATACAAAAGGTGATACATGTATTAATATCACAAATAAAAAGATCATAGATTGTGGGCACGGCACAATAGATTTAGACAGAAAGGACACAAGCATAGACAACAATGTTGTGTGCCCGAGTGCGACTAGCTAAACCCATATATCAAATATGGGAAGAGACAAATCTGAACCTCAATGTAGACAAACAGTCCTCACAGTCTTGTTTTATGATGTGTTGCCAAGACGTAAAAACATTAAGACACAAGCAATTCATAAATGCTGTGTATTTCTGAAGTGCAGCTAGCTAGGTCATAACTGATATATAAATACAGAAAGGACAGGAACCCCCTTTACTGTTGCGTTTTACTGATGTACAGCAAAACAAGGCTATAAATATAAAGACAGAAAGACCTAAACTTCTATGTTGTGTATTTCTGACAAACTACCAAATACAGTTATAATATCAATATGAACACCAACTCCCATGTTGTGCATTTCGGCTATGCCACAGGGTAAAATATGGAACACAAGACAATCCTTTCTTTCTGTCATGCACTTCTGTAGTGTAGTTCAGATAGAACCAACACTGAGAAAGGACACAAGCAACCTGCAGCATTGTGTTTTTCTGAAACAGAAAGCACCAACAAGCTTCAGTCTTGAGTATTTCTGCTGTGCAACATAAAAGCAGACACTGAGGAAAAAGACAGACAGCCTTTACAGCTGCAATCTTTCTGGTCTGCTACAAAATAAAACACCATGAGTATTTCTGCTGTGTAGCAAAACCTCAACCAGAAGGGACAGATAAGTTTAGGTCTCCCACACCCGTGCGACCCAACTTGCGACTTGGGACTGCAAGACACATAAGACATACACTATGGCTTCCAATGGGTACCATTTGTATCTGTGTGACTCCAGCAGTCCCTGATTCCTGGATCCACAGACCTCAAGATTACACAGGTCGCAGGGAAAAAAAAATAGCAATTTTCAGGTCGAACAAGTAAGGGGTCCCCAATGCTGTGACTCCCTGGAGGATTGCAGTTAACAACCCCCTGCTGTGTATTCCTAAGATGCAGAAAGGTAGATCAATGAGAAACACTGCTCACTGCTGTGCCTGATATACAAATGATAAGGCAGTAAATATAGGACATACAGGACACAAACATTCAATCTTTGTGTATGTCTGATGTGTAGCAATATACCAATACTGAGCAGAGATGCCACCATCCTCAATGTGTCTCAGCTGAGCAGCAAAAACAAAGTCAGAAAAAGGACACAGCAGTGAAGGTTGCTTGTCTTTCTGATATGCAGCCAATAAGGCAGTATATGCAAGACATAAAAAGAGACAACCTTCAATCTTGTATATGTCTGATGTGCAATATAACAATTCTGAATAGAGAGATAGCATATCCATATTGAAGCGATTTGGCCTTGCGACTCAACATGTCAAATCGCATGGCTAAAAACAGCATGACACCACTTTGTGGCGCTACACAGATTACCAAAGGCAGAATATGTACTACACCTGGCAGGGGTTCAATTTGTATTTATGCTATGTAGCCCAACAAATTCGAACCATCAATTTTCACTGCTGCCTTTCTGATAAGGCAGTAATACAGGACAAAACCCTACAGACCTTAAAGCGGGAGTCCGCCTTTTTTTTTTTTTTAAAGCCAACAAATACTGCAGCTGCTGACTTTTAAAATAATGACACTTACCTGCCCAGCATGCCCGCGATGTCGGCACGCGAAGCCGATCTCTCGATCGTCTCTCGGGTGCTGCCGCCGCCATCTTGGGTATGGGAATCAGGAAGTGGAGCCTTTCGGCTTCATTTCCTGGTTCCCTACTGCGCATGCACGAGTCACGCTGCGCAATACGGATGGTCCCCGCTGTCTCTGGGATCCGTGCGTTTCCCAGCAGGCAGCGGGGGACCTTCGGAAAGGGGTGCATCTTCTGCAGAATCTACACCGGAAGTGGGTGCAGATACCTGTACTGTACAGGTACCTGCACCCCCCCTCCCCCCTGAAAGGTGCCAATTGTGGCGCCGGAGGGGGGGGGGAGGGTTCCAATGAGCGGAAGGTCCACTTTAGGGTGGACCTCCGCTTTAATCCTGTATAGGTCTGATGTGCAACAATAAAACACTGAATAGAGATAGCACATCCATATTGAAATAATTTGTCATGCGACTCAACACGTCAAATCGCATGTTTAAACTCGGCAGCCATTGCCGTTAATAGCACTGTCTGAATCAGCACAACGCCACTCAAATCATGACCATCAGACTTCACTGCTGCCTTTCTGATAAGTAACCAAGACAGTAATACAGGCACAATACACAAAGCCCCACAGACAGACCTCAATCTTGTGCATGTCTGATGTGCAGCAATATAACCATTATGAGCAGAGATGTCAGACTCAATGATGTGCATTTCTGCTGTGCAGCACAAAACCAGAAAGTCCAGACCACCTTCACTGTTGTATTTTTCTGATCTGTAGCCAAACAAAGCAGTACCCTTAGGATATAAAGGAAAGCAAACAAGCTTCAGTGCAGCACATTTCTGATGTACACCAATATAGCCCTTATAAGCAGAGATGTCACAAATCTCAATGAGTTTCTGCTGTGCCACAAAAACATCCCAGCAAGGACAAACCTTCACTACTGAGGTCTACTGGTGTGCAGCCAATGAGGAGTCATTGTCTAGCCCTTTAAGAAATAACCAACAGGCAATTTCATAGGCATAGCCTGGGCTGTAGATACTAAAGCTTCAACACCAGTGAAGGAACAAATCCTAAAATGGTTGGACACCCCATTATAGTAGTTGTCCTACCTTACCTCCATAGACTGAGCAAACACTAGCCAGCTCATACCCAGGTGGTGCTGATTAGCAACTAAAGTCTCAATGAGACCAATTTAAGAGGTGGCTACCAATTTAGCCTGGGGGTAAATAGCTACTTGCAGGCTTCAAACAAGCAATTATGTAGCTCTTGCATAGGTTTGCACAGAAAATCCTCAATTAAAAGGATGTAGGAAGTGATCTATGGTGAATCGCCTTTAGATCTGCCACTGGGTGGATTATAGCCCAAACCAACAAAAAAAGTTTCTTACCTCCTACACTATAATATAACCACAGTGTAAAGGTGGAGTGGGAGGTTGGAGCTTATGAAAGTTACCTATAGCAAGCAACCCCCAAAAGGAGGATCTGTCACATGGGAACCACTACTGTGCCACACAGAAGCTTGGTCCCTGCCCATCCTTGAATGTTAGGTCAGCTTTTAAGCATCATGAAGCAACATCAGATTCCTAGCAGCTGGGCTAATAGGGCCGGTAACCTAGTGCACACCTGCTGACCAGGGGAGCTTCTGAATCCACCAACCACTGCCTAATTAATAACTTGTTCAGTGGTATACCTGGCCTGTAAGTAACTTTGTATCTACCAGGTCCCCTCTGTACGCTATATTCATCCCTACTAATGTACCACAACTGGGCATGTAGGGAGAGGCTGGCAACCTACTGCTGCGATAACCACAGTGTCTCTGCTGTAAGAGGGAGCTGTGGCTGGTGGTTTTAGCAGTGGCGTCTGGGCTATTTGTATCCTGACCCCAGGTTCTGCACCGCACCAGTCAGTATATACATGGGGAAGGGGGGAGCAATGGCCTACCTACCTCTTTCCCATCTGAGGTGGTTTAGACACACTCGTTCCTCTGCACCACCTGTCCACCATACAGCGTCTCTGATGTAAGAGGGAGCTGTGGCTGGTGTTTTTAGCAAAAGCTTAAGGGCTATTTGAATCCAGACCCCAGGGGAGATTATCTCAAATGCTCAGAAACCCTCTGGCTGGAATTGGGGATTTTGTAGCTAAATTCCCAAGGTAAAAGGAAAGTACTCACCGTTGTCCTCTTCCCCTTTTTGCCACAGCCAGCGGGCTTGCTTTTCCATCCTTATGGTCCACATGCAAGGAGGATAGCCGCCAAAGTGCCCCCCCCAAACGCTGTCCCCATATGGAGGTGCAAGGTTAGGCTGTGTCCTGCACTGTACCAGTCAGTGGGGGGGGGGGGGGGGGGGGCAATGCCTTCCGTTCCTCATTCCCATCTGAGGTGGTTAAGGCAGACATCCACCATAGTAAACTGGTGCCTCCTTGCTCTAGCGAAAGGAGGATGTGGGCGCCTGCTCCTGACTCTCAGCCTTCCCTCCTGGGTAAGAATGCTGCCATTTTCCCAAAGTTTGAAAATGTCACGGGTGCTTGTTGCCACGCCCTCTCCGGCAGCCCACGCAAGCTACCGGGGACCCAGGAGTCGGGGACACGATCCCCCTGGAAAGAACCGATGGCCAGCACCCCTGTCTGATCAGCCACCTGTACAGGTAAGGAGGGGAGACAGGATAATGGCCCCTGAAGTTCTAGGTACACCACTGTACCCAGGGTCCTTCAGCTCTCAGGGGGGGCTCTTCCAATTTCTGCTACCCCCCAGGGAAAAGATAGGGGAACCCCCCAGGAAGGACAAGAATATCCTACCAGACCCAGAGGCTTCCCAAGCTTGTGGTCCGGCTCCCAGGGAGAGACCAGCCCCAGGCTTCGGGTCATTTGGAAAAAAAAATGACCAGTTACACTTACCGGTAACGTCTTTTCTAGGAAATCTTCCAGGACGGCACACCTGAGAGATGACTGGTCCAGCTGACAGGAAACACAATCAACAACAAATTTAAAAGTCCCCACCCCTCCCTCAGACCCTCAGTTATGGTAAAGAAAATCCCACACCAGTGTCAGAGGGAACATTCTGTGAAGAATATATCACACCAATAAAACAAGGGTAGGGAGTAGGCCTGCCGTCCTGGAAGATTTCCTAGAAAAGACGTTACCGGTAAGTGTAACTGGTCATTTTCTCCAGTCATCTTCCAGGACGGCACACCTGAGAGGATAAGCAAGAAGTTCAGGCCTACCTTTAGGGCGGGACAACCGCTTGTAGGACCTTCCTGCCAAATGCCAAATCCTGAGGGGACAACAGCTCCACTCTGTAGTGCCTCAGAAATGTTCTATGGCTCGTCCATGTTGCTGCTTTGCAGATCTGGTCGATTGAGGCGCCTGCCCTCTCTGCCCAGGAGGTCGCTAGGGATCTGGCTGAATGCGCCTTAAGGCGGGTTGGTACTGGTTTACCTGCCTGTCTATAAGCGATGGATATGGTTTGTCTAACCCATCTAGCTATCGTAGACTTAGATGCTTGAAGACCCTTTTTCTTCCCTGAAAAAGTGACCAATAGATGACTGGATCTCCTAAAGTCTTTCACCCTTTCTAAATAGACTAGGAGACAACGCCTGACATCTAAGAAATGAAATCTTTCCTCTTCCTTATTCTTAGGATTCTGGCAAAAGGACGGGAGAATAATCTCCTGTGTTCTGTGAAATAATGAAGCTACCTTTGGCAAATAAAGAGGATCCTGAGTGAGGATTACCCTATCCTCTAGGATGCGCAAAAACGGCTCTTTAATCGACAGAGCCTGTATATCACTCACCCTCCTGGCCGTAGTGATAGCCAGGAGGAAGGCCAACTTAAATGACAAGAATTTGAGCCACCGGCTCAAAAGGCCCCCTTGTTAGGGCATCTAAAACCAGGGACAGATCCCATGGAGGGCAACTGACCGACCTAACTGGAACTACCCTTTCCCTGGCTGACAAAATTTTTTATTAGCGGCTCCTGTCCTAGCTTCCTATCAAAAAACACGGACAGGGCTGCCACCTGGACCTTTAGGGTGCTAACTGCCAAACCCTGGTCCACCCCCTCCTGAAGGAAGTCTAGGATGGTAGGTATCATCTGGAGAGCCCCCTCCTTAGACTGTAGCCAGTGGGAGAAGACTTTCCAGACCTTTGCATACATTTTTCTGGTGACGCCTTTCCTACTGAGGAGAAGAGTATCTATCACTTTTTCCGAACAGCCCCTGTCTCGGAGTATTTCCCTCTCAATAGCCATGCTGTCAGAGAGAGACGACCCGGGTCGGGGTGAAGGATTGGACCCTGACTGAGTAGGTCTCGTTGCACCGGCAGACGCAGTGGGGGAGCTATCGCGAGACTCTGAATGGTGGGAAACCAAACTCTCTTGGGCCACCAGGGTGCTATCAGTATCAGGTCTGACCCTGAGTAGGTTAATTTCTGTAGGACTCTGGGAAGGAGCACCAATGGGGGAAAGGCATAAGCCAGCCTGAAATCCCACACTTGTACAAGAGCGTCTATCCCTTCTGCTTCTTGATCCTTGTAAAGGGAGAAAAACCTGAGAACCTTCGCATTCTCCCGGGAAGCGAACAAATCTATTTCTGGTTTGCCAAAATTTCTGCACACCAGGAAGAAGATTTCTTTGTTCAATCCCCCTTCCCCTTGAAGGATGGGCTGTCTGCTTAGAAAATCTGCTTGCAGATTGAGTGAGCCCTTTATATGAATCGCTGATAGTGAAAGTACCCTCCTTTCTGCTTTCACAAGGATCTGTTGTGCTAACCGTCTTAGTTTGTCCGACCTTGTCCCTCCTTGGTGGTTTAGGTATGCCACCGTGACCAGGTTGTCCGAGAGGACCTGAACCTCCCTGTCCTGCAGTTCCTCTCGGAAATAGTCTAGGGCTTTGCCTACTGCCAGAAGCTCCCTGAAATTGGAAGACTCCCTGGCTTGGCTGTGGTTCCAGGACCCCTGGGTATATCGGTCTCCCAGATGAGCCCCCCAACCCCAAGCGCTGGCATCCGTGGTTAAGACCAAAGGGTTTACCTGAGACCAGGGGCGACCATTCAACAAATTCTGTGGGTCGAGCCACCACCGCAGAGAACGAGATACCTCCTCTGTGATGGGTACTCTGTTCTCTAATGTTTCTCTTTTTCCTCCCCATGAGGCAAGTAGAAAAGACTGAAGCTCCCGAGAATGGAGTTGTGCCCAGGTTACTGCCGGAATGCAGGCCGTCATGAGGCCCAGCAATCTCATTATATATCTCAGAGAGGCTTCTCCTCTTTCGAGAAGGGTGACAACCGCATTCTGGACCTTCGTTACCTTTTCTGTTGGTAAGAATACCTTCTGTGCCTGCGAGTCTAACAGGTAGCCTAGGTATAGTTTGGACTGAGATGGAGTCAGTGAGGACTTCTCCCGACTGACCATCCAGCCCAAGGTCTCCAGAGTTTCTAACACGATGTCTCTGTCTATTACTGCTTGCCTCTGATCCACACTGTAGATCAGCAAGTCGTCCAGGTAGGGTATTAACCCTATCCCCTGCAGGTGTAGGTATGCTACTACTTCGGCTAACACCTTTGTGAATATCCTTGGACTTGCCGCCAGCCCAAAGGGAAGAGCCCTGAACTGCCAGTGTTGTATCCTCTGCTGTATGCAAACTGCGAAGCGTAGGTACTTCTGGTGTTCGGGAGCAATGGGTATGTGTAGATAAGCGTCTTTTAGGTCCAGAGTGACCATAAAGACTCCTCTCTGCAGATGTTTTCTTACTGAGTAAATACTCTCCATCCTGAACTTTTTGTGAAGCAGGTAACGGTTGAGTCTTCTCAAATTTATTATCAACCGAAATTTTCCTGAGGGTTTTGGAACCACAAATACGTGTGAGTAAAAACCCTGGGTAAGCTGATTGGTTGGTACTGGAGTAATAACCCTTTGCTCTGCTAGCTCCTTTAGATTTTTCAGTAACCCTTCTGCCTTGGTTGGGTCCCTGGGAGGAAAAGTAACCAGAAATTCCTGTGGGGGATGAGTCTGAAACTCCAGTCTGTACCCCACTTCTAAAAGGTTTAAAATGTATGGACTCTGCGTAATCCTTTCCCACTGTGGAAGGAAATCGCTGAGTCTTGCGCCTACCTTTACGGTGGCGTCATTTGCCTTCTTTCTGAGAGGCTCCGGAGCTGGAGAAAAGAATTGCACTTTTTTCTTTTCCTTTTCCCAAGTTCCATTTCCTCCTTTGTTCAGCTTTCCCCTTATGATGGGTCTTTGAATAGGGGCCTCGAAAAAATTTCTTACCCCTTTCCTTCTTGGGCCTTACAGGAAATTTCTTGCCCTTCTCCGTAGATCGGGACAAAACTTGATCTAGGCCTGAACCAAACAGCAAGGAACCTTCAAAGGGGATGCCGCATAGGCGAGACTTGGAAGTAAAATCCCCATCCCAGGTCTTGACCCATAGAGCTCTCCTGGCAGAGTTCAAAAGTGCTGCTGCTTTAGCTGTGGTCCTAACAGTCTCCACTGCTGCATCTGCCACATATGCTACTGCTCGACTGATTACCTCCAGCGAGTCTACGATCTCTTTAGCCTCCCTACTGCGGGAAACATGATCCATTAATTTGCCAAGCCAGGTGTCAGCATTTCTGGCTACACAGGCGGAAGCTAGGGCAGGCGCCATTGCTGCCGCATTCGCCTCCCAGGCTCTTTTGAGTAAAGTTTCCGACTTTCTATCCATCTGATCCTGGATATTTCCAGAATCTTCAAAGGATAAATCGGACCTCTTAGATACCTGCGCTAAGGCTGCATCCAAGCGAGGAGCTTTAAAAAATTTCTCCTCCTCCTCATCTTTAAAGGGACACCTCCTTTTCCAAGCTTTCAGTTTGAGAAGCTTGCGTTCAGGTTCCTTCCATTCTCTGAGGATTATCTCCTTCAGAGACTGGTGGATGGGAAAGGTTCTGGTCTGTAACCTTCCTAAACCTCTATATACTCTATCCTGAGCTGAGACTTGAGCAGAGGGAACCTGAATATCTTCTGAGGTGTAAATGGCTTTTAATAAACCTTCCATGTCCTCACTCGAGAACAAAAATCCCCCAAGCTTAGCCTCCCCCTGGCTATCTTGGTCTGAATCTTCCTCTCCAGAACTACAATCTGGGACCTGGCCTTCCTCCACCTCAGATAATAGGGAGACTTGGCCCTGAGAACTTTCCGCATAAGATGTGGAAAAGTTTTCCTGTAACTGAGGAGTCTCTCTCTCTGACGGTACTTCCTCCAAACCCTTCACAAGGGTGGACTGAAAAGATTGAAGGGTAGCCAACATTTCTGCTTGTAAGGCCCTACATTCCTTCACGACCTGAGCGGTCTCCTTGCCTGCGAGCTTGATGATACATCGATCGCAGAAAGGTTTGGAGTGGTCTTGTGCTAACTTAGAGTTACAGTAACCACAACGCCTGGACTTTGAAGTAGCCTTCCCCTTAGACCTAGCAGCTGACCCCTGGGCAGAACTTTCGGTCCCTGGGAATAGTCAAAAAATAGACAATTTAGCTACACAAGTCCTAAAAGGGGCACAGGAGCTCTTCCCAGAGAACCCTGCCCCTAAATAAAGTTGGATCACTCACCCCCAGTGGCGACCTCAACGGCTGTCTGCTCAGACGGACCTTCCTCTTCCATGGCGATTTGCTGCCCTGCAGGATCGCTGGATCAGGTCTCGAGCGTCCCCTTGTTGTCTTTTTCCAAGTGCCGGGAAAGCGTTTTGCCGGGCGAGGAGACTGGGTGTATCACAGCACACCCGTTCTGTTTGAAAAACGCGCCGATCGGCGCCATCTTAAGGAGGTCCGTCGTCCGGAAATGACGTACGGCCTCTTCCGGTCCTGCGCACTGAGGCTGGAACGCACGCCGGTGCGTCCAGCCGTCCCACTTCCGGAACTCTATACCCGGAAGTGACGCCCTTGGACTTCCGGACATGCGCTGTGGCGTTGGAACGCACGCCAACCGCGTTCCGCATAGGGAAAGGCACTCACCACTCCACCAACGAATGTGCAGGTAAGCCAAGACAACAGGGGAATAGCCTACTGGGACAACTCCCCTGTCCCACAAGGCTCATACAAAGCTCCCTAAGGAGACCTTGAGTGAGGGATACTCCCCCAAGATTTCACCTGGGGGTATACAAGGGAGCACCACAGACCCTGTCTGTTTAGTCCCAGGAAGAAAGAACCTCACGAGAAAAACACGGGGTCCCAGACCCCATAAGAAAAATTTTTAGAAAGAAACTTGGTTTCGCTGCCATCCTGTGGGAAACACAATCAAGAACTGAGGGTCTGAGGGAGGGGTGGGGACTTTTAAATTTGTTGTTGATTGTGTTTCCTGTCAGGTGGACCAGTCATCTCTGGTGTGCCGTCCTGGAAGATGACTGGAGAAAAAGTTTTTTGTTGTGTAGGGAGAAACACAAATCAAAAACTGAAGATCAAGGGGAAGGGTGGAGACTTAAAACAGCTGTCGATTGATTGTGATTCCTGTAGGGAGGAGCCTCATCTCAGGTGTGCCGTTCTGGAAGATGACTTGAGAAAAATTTGTTCTCGTTTCTCTGGGTCACTACAGTATGGCCAAGGCTTCTTCTGAAGGAGTGGTGCCAGGTTCTGAGAAGGTTTGCCTGAGCAGGGTTCACCACCACGGTCAAATGATGAATGCATGGGAGATGCCGAATGGCTAAAGATAGGGGCTCAGGTAAAAACTGGAAAAAAAGTCAACATAGCTTGTATGTGGGTTGTTTGATAGCTTAGTTTTTACTAAAATATATGGGGAAGCTGGTAAGTCCCTTGTTTCAGGTCAGATACTCCAACGGTGTTAGCTTCCTGACAAAACTTTGTTCTGTTTCTGTCTACCTGGGAATTTGAGACTTTCCTACCCACCTTTGTTCCAGCTCCTCCTGATACACTAAATATTCAAATACATAACTTGACATACTGACCTCTCGAAATGAAATACAGATTTGGTAAGACACAAAGAAAATGCTTTCACCATTTGGCTTCCTAGCTGAGAAGACGCATTTTGAAATACATCCATCAATGTCGTAAGCCATTCCAAATTCATCTGGAACAAGACACAAAAAGCAATGAATGCAAGTTTGGCAGAGCTGAATTAATGGTTAGTTGGAAGTTACAGAATATGTAAACAGAATGCTGAGGGGTCAAAGTAATGTTTAAGCACTGGACCAAGAGTCTCCCCTCCCCCATCCCCAAAAAGGGGGGAAAAAAAAAAGTTCCTTTTATAGAAAGCTAGCCCTTCCCCAAAGTTTATGCTACTGTATAGACTTTCTAAAAAAGGCCAAGATTTCTGAACTGAAACACCAGTCATACACTCCTACTTGCCCTCTGCCCCAAGTAGCCTCTTCAGATATGGTCAAAGTAATTTGGAATTTTTAGCTGCTGCACGACCACTTCACTGGCCTATTGCAGCACCACATATTCCATCAAAAAGCTATATAGGGTCTTTCTAGCCTCTCAAATACATGAAAATGAGGTGTAATAAATGTTGAAAAAAATAAATAAAAAAACACCAATGTTTCTTAGAACAAACACTCCTGCACATGGATAACCCAGATGCCAGCCATCATAATCTGTCCCCAAACCAAAACCAGTCTTCGACACATTTTTTGCTCTCACAAGGATAGAGAAAGTCCCCCTTCCCAAATCCTTGTGAGCAAGCCAGGAGTGGTGAAACATCAAGGAAGGCTCCTTTTGGGTTGGAGGCATCACTGTATACAATCTATACACTGATTAAAAATACTGCAAGAAAAGCCAATTGAGTGCAGCTGATTTTTCCTGCTTCCAGGTTTCTTTGGTACCAATATTTCCCACCTAAAATGCAAACACTATTTTAAACACATGCATAGTGTGTGTCCTTGAATTATGAAAAGTTGTGACAAATGGGTTGCAGAAGTCATGTAAAAGTGTCATACCATAGAATGTTCTTGACAATCTCGGCTCCCTTCTGATTAAAATTGCATAGGCCTAGTAAATGTTCGTGTAATGGCAAGTATATATTTTTTTGCCACAGCCTTAATTTCAGGGATTTATACATCGCTTTACATTTACTTCAGTCTCAATCAGCTTTAAGGAGGTCAGGGACTGAAAGTGAAACACTGCGTTCTGGTCTGAGCCCTGACACAGAAAACCATTGTTTTCTGAGTGCCATTGCAGTTACCAGTGTTTTATGGCTTATCAAAAAGCCAAAGACCTGACTGGCCTATCAACAAAAAGAATGGAGAGCAAGTCACATGATCTCCCATATCCAGAAGTACCTGCAACAGGAGAAGCAGGGGAGTGAAGGAAGTGAATGCAGCTTGTGGACAACTCCTACATGGCCCATTTACAGCAAAGTATTTTTAATCCAATTCTTTTCATTGGCAAGAAAGAAAAAAATTTAGTTTAACAATAAACATGTCTTATGTTGGAGGGCACAGAATTATCCAGTCATATAGCCAGCCATACGATTTTTGCATTATTGTATATAAAGCAACAGTCCATACAAAATAAGACATTATAAAAACATAACTGAGTCTGTTTTTTAAGTTACTATATATATTGAGCGTGTTCCTTGTATTCCATTCCCCAGCTCCACTCCTCAGCCAGACCACCTGGCGGGGCAGGGGTTCCACACACCCCTAAACAGTGGAGTGGGGAATCTGTGTTAATATATTAACTATCACTTAAAATATATTTAACCACTGCAGAGCAAGATATCCCCACATCAAGTATATTGCTTCAGATCAAGTTGCATATAGAGTCGTAGTGCATCAGTCCGACCAACTACCCACCCTGCCTGTATGGCTCGTGACCCTTGCGGGTTAAACGGATGGCTAAGTCCTACCAAGGATTCTAGTTTGGACTAATTGCAGGGGGGCCAAACCTGGAACTTCCAGCCAGGCCTCCCAGATATTTTTGAACTTCATTGGACTACCTCTGTTTAGGTCAGCTATTCCCTCAAAATGGTGTAATTTATGGCAGTAACCCATTCTGTATGTGTAGGAGGTAATACTGAGAGCCATTTTGTGGCAATGAGTTTTCTGGCAATAAATGTCACTCTGAGAATGGCTGTGTAGGTGTGAGGCGTGTATAGTTACTTGTCTAACCACCCAAGTAGGCAAAGCTTAGGGTCAACTTCAAGTGTAAGATTCCATATTCTATTAATAGAGCTGATCACTGCAGACCAGTACCTTTGTAATTTCAGACATTTCCAAAGCATGTGTATAAGGGTACCATTGTACACCAGATAAAATGGATAGTCTCTTCTGTGCCATTTGTGCAATTTATATGGGGTATGACAAGTTTGGTGAATAATCAATTGAGTACGTTTTTGGGAAGCAGAGTGTGACACCCCAGATATGTTCTCCAGTATAGTGGACCATTCCTCATCTGTTATGTGGCCTATATCTTCCCCCCAGCCAGCCCTACAATTTAATGACATAGCTTTAGATACCTGACAGAGGAGAGAACCATACAGGGAAGATATCTGTCCCTTCTGAGACAATGTTACTAGTTGTGTAAGCACTATAGGCCTAGTTAATGCCCAAGAAATGTCATGTTTCAGTTGCAAGTATTGGAAAAAAGGTATTCGGTAGAATGTATTCCATTCTTAGCGACTGAAAGTCCTGCAGAAGACCGCCATGGTATTTCTGTGGAATATATACAAAACCAAAACTTAGACTAAGCTGAGAAACCCTGCAATTTCCCAAGTTCAGGGTAATTTCTACTATTCAAAATACGGGACCAGGTAGCGTACCCTGCATATTGGAAGTTGTGTTTGGCTTTATGCCATATTCAATCCACGAGTACAAATGTGGGATAGTCGGACAATGTTTCAAGGTCTCCCGCTTCTATGCATTTCACAAGGCCATGACCAGAAAGTTGTGTGCGTACAATATTATAGGGTCAGAGGATTCAGGGTTTAGCCATCCCATCAAATGCTGCAATTGAGCCGCTATATAATATGAGTCCTTTGCTTCCTGTAGCGTTTCCAGCTTGAATACGAGGTACCCGTTTCCTCCATATCAGGGAGCAGAATATGGTATTACACAGGTATAGGAATCCATAAGGGTGCATTGTTGTGCATACAAGAGTTGTGGTTTCCAAATCATTTTTTATCAAGTTACAAAGACCCACTACCGAGCTGGCTGTTTTTTTCTTAAAAATTTTTGAAATAGTGCATTTACGTCGCATTTAACATAAATGTCTAAGTTGGCGTGAATGATTATACCTAGGCACCAAAATGTGTACCACCTTAATCTGCTCTGCTATCTGGGGAAGGGGCGACTCAAGAGGATCAAGCGGAATGTGGATTTATGCCAATTTTGAACCCTGAAAAGGTCCCAAACCTCTGTTAATTCTATGAGACTTGTCAGAGGTAGATGTGTCGCAAAAAAAAAAAAAAAAAAAAAAAAGTTACTAGTAACGGTATTTCTAGGATCCTTTCAGGACAGCACCTTGGAGAGGGTAGCTCCACCTCTCCACAGGAAACACTGCGTGATGACGCCTTTTTTTTTTTTAAATACAGCTGCTTCCACCATGCCTTCAATTATTGAGAAGACCTCTGACACGCTGGAAGATATAAGCAGACAATTACCAAGCCCCATAATTATACTTTACATATAACCTAGGAAGGGAAGTAGGCTGCTGTCCTGAAAGGCTTGCAGAAATACTGCCACCGGTAAGTCTAAGGTTTTCTCCCTTCGCTTTCAGGACAGCACTTTGGTAGGAAGGTTTTACAGGCAGTGGTCTCCTCCTGAAGTGCTCGGTTATCTCCAAAGGATTGGTCTGAGGCCCACAGTAGACCAAAACGGTAATGCCTTATAAAAAGGTTGAAAACTGGACCACGTGGCAGCTTTACATATTTGCTCAGGTGATGCCCTGGCCCTCTCTGCCCAAGAGGCCACCACTGCCCACAAAAATGAGGCAAGATTCCTTCTGGAGGTTCCACATCCAGGGATAGGCAAGCTTCTTTAATGGCTTGTTTCAGCCATCCTCCTAGGATACTTTTGGAGGCTCTACTCCCTTTGCGACTCCCTTCCATCAAGACAAAAAGTGAAGATATTTCCCAATACTTCTTGTTATCTCTAAATACCTTAGGAAGCACCTTCTACCATCCAGATAGTGGAAGGCCTCTTCACCTGGCCCAGAAGGAAAGGGACAAAAGGTAGTGAGAAGGATCTCCTGTGTCTGGTGAAAGACAAGGAAACTTTAGCAGGAAGACTGGGTCCATCCTTAGGAATATACTGTCCGGCAAACATCTTATAAAAGGCTCTTGGATTGATAGTGCCTGCATTTCACTAATTCTATGGGCAGATGCAACCAGAAGTATAGTCTTTAGTGTTAGAAATCTTAATGAGATTTCTTCTATTGCCTCGAATGATGACTTATGCTGCGTACACACGATCGAACTATCCGGCTGTGTGCTAGTCGCCAGACTTTTCAAATGAATGGCCTTGCCCACACACTGAGTAAAGTCTGTTCATTTTGAACATGACTCCAGGTAGACTGTACTAGCTTAGTCAGTCAATGTTCGCTGCCTCCATCGGCAATATTGACACTTCGCTAGCCCCGTAGCCCGGTATGGATTTTAAGGGGAACCTCTACGGCAGAAAAATGGCGTGGGGGTCCCCCCTAAGTCCATACCAGACCCTTATCCGAGCACGCAGCCCAGCCGGTCAGGAAAGGGGATGGGGACGAGCGAGCACCACCCCCCTCCTGAACCGTACCAGCTGCGTGCACTTAACATGGGAGAGTGCTTTCGGGAAGGGGCCCTGCAGACCCCCACCCCAAAGCACCTTGTCCCTATGTTGACGACAAGGGCCTCTTCCTGACAACCCTGGCCATTGGTTGTCTGGGTCTGCGGGGGGCTTATCAGAATCCAGGAGACCTCTTTAATAAGGGGGGCCCCAGATGACTGCCCCCCACCCTATGTGAATGAGTATGGGGTACATCGTACCCCTACCCATTCACCTGAGGGAAAAAAAAAAAAGTGTACACACACAACACTTTAGTTTATGCGACAGCTCCGGGGGTCTTCTAGCTGGGCTCCTCCGCTATCTTCTGCTCTTTTACTAGCAGAGGAGCCTGGCTTTCTCCTTCGTTGCCGCCGTCTGGGGATCTTCTGACTTCTCCCGCTCTTTGGTTCTCCTGCCAGGCTCCTCCGCTATCTTCTTCCAGCCCTTACTAGCGTTGGCCCAGTCTTGTTAGTCGCTGTCGACGCCTTCTTACGATATTGACATGACGCTCTCTCCGGCCGTAATACCAGGGACACGTTGCGCTGCGGCTTATATAGGCATAATGGGTGGGGTCACTGGGTGATGTCACGTGGTGACCCCGCCCCTTATGTCAGTGTCCCAGGGGATGGTGGGACTGACATCACCCGGTGACCCCACCCCTTATGCCTATACAAGTCGCTGCTCAACACGTCCCTGGCATTACAGCCGGAGAGAGCTTTGTGTTAACATTGGCAGAAGAAAAGGAAGGAGGCGGCGACAGCTTCGAATGAGAAGCCTGGGCCAATGCTAGTAAAAGAGCTGGAAGGAAGAACCAACGAGCGGGAGAAGTCGGGAAGAAAACCCCCAGATGGCGGCGACAAAAGAGAAAGCCGGGCTCCTCCGCTAGTAAAAGAGCAGAAGATAGCAGAGGAGCCCAGTGAGAAGACCCCCAAAAGTCAGAAGAAGACCCCGGAGCTAATAAACTTTAAAAACCTTTGTCCTGTTTTTGTATTGACATCTTTTCCCCCCAGGTGAATGGGTACGATGTACCCCATACTCACATAGGGTGGGGGGCCCGGATTGTCCACCCGAAAATTCCAGTTTGTGGGCAAGTCCGCTCGTTCGGAAAGTCCGGCGGACCAACGCTGCAAAGTCCGGCGGACTAAGTCTACCGGATACGCAGCATTAGTGAGTCCCTGTAGAACTAAATATAAATCCCACTTCGGAAAAGTAATAAGGGGCCTAGGCCTAAATTTTTGCCATAGCACTAAAAGAAACAAACTATGCGTTTTGAGGGTACTTGCTGCTAAACCCTTCTCCATACCTTCCTGGAGAAATTCTATACCCCAAAAACCTTACTCTTAGAGATGGCACCAGATTTGATTTCTGAAGGTTCAAAGGCCAGCCTAAACCGTTTAAATGTGCTTGGCTTACCTGTAGGTTGATCTCTACTTGGGCTTTCAAGTGAGCAAACAGCAGTAAATCATCCGAGTAGGGTACTATTGGTATCCCCTTCAGTCTCAGGGACTCTAGAGACTGCCATCACTTGTGAATACCCGGGGAGAGGACGATAGGCTGAGCCCTGAACTGCAGTTGCCAAATCTTCTTCCCCCTCAGATTGACCACTAATTGCAGGAACTTCTGTGATGAGGCTGCGATTGTTATATGGCCTCTCTCAGATTGGTAGACGCCATGTAACATCTGGGTGCAAGTAGATTTCTCAGAGAAAATTGTACCCATCCTGATTTTTTTGTATTTTATGGACTGGTCCAGAATTCTCAGGTTGAGAATCAGCAAAAAATTTCTTGAAAGTTTTTTGACCAGGAAAATGTGGGAGTAAAACCCCTTCCCTCCTAATCTTTTTCAGGTCTTGGGAGATGCCACCCTGTTGCATCAATTCCTCCTAACAGATCTCATAGCCAAGGCCTTCCCCTGATCCCTTGGAAGGTTTGTCACATAAAACAGACTTTGAGGCATCTGTAAAACCTATCCGAAATCCCTGATCGATTAAATTCAGAACGAAGGGACTTTGTTTCTCTTTCCCAATCTGGCAGGAAGTCCTGTACCTTCTACCACATGACCTTTGAGTTGTTCCAGCCAGCACTCCATATTTCTAGCAACAACTCTAGCGGCCATCGCCGGTTTAGGGTTCGCTAGGGAAAAGTCCCAGGCTCTCTTTAAAAGCGCATCTGCTCTTATCCATGGCGTCCTTCAACACACCCAAATACTCAAATGCCAGATCTGTCTGGACACCTAAGAGAAAGCGGCATATTTTTGGTTTCTTTTTTTTCCTTTTGGTTTTGGTTCCAAACGCTTCAACCTCTTCAAAAGGAAACCTTTTGAGAGCTTTGGAGAAAAACTGGCCTTTTTCCAGATCTTTCCATTCTTTTTTGATCGTATCCGACAAAAAAACGTGAACAGGAAAGACTCCATATGTCTGGCCTCCTCCAGCCCGATGCATTTTATCATGCATTGATAGCAGGGTTTTCGCTTCCTGAATCTCCAAGGTGGTTTATAATGCTTAAGTAGATCATCCACCTCT